>NC_041387.1:560221204-560288418 GCF_002162155.2 Triticum dicoccoides
TTAAAGTAAATGGTTAACATTTTTAAGAACTCAATTTTTATGTCTACTTTTTTCCATACTCATTTTTTGTATACATCGGAAATATGTTTTCTGTACACAATTTTTTTAAAAATAAATGGTTTGTATTTTTTAAAATTTATGTAAAATATATTTTTGTAATATACATGTTTAGAATATTTAGAAGTATAACGAAAGTAAAATCAAATATCAAAAACAAAAAAAGGAAGAAAACAGGAAAGTGGACTCCTGCGCAACTGGGCCGACCCGGTATGCTGTTCGCTTTAGGCGAGGCTACCATCGAACTCCTGTCAAGCGACGTATAGGCACGCCCGCTCTCTTGGACCAGTATATAGGACTAGAGGTCCATGAAAGCACATCGAGAAAAATATACCGCGAGGATGTCTCCCTTACTGCAAGAAGGATCCTCGTCTCATCTATGGTGCTCTTCTAATGGGCCGACGCAATATTGTAGCGTCATGCTAGTGGTTTTGGGAAGTTTCTGTTTACCGGCTTGAATCTGTTTTAGAACTTTCCGTGTGGGATTTTTCTTCTTTATTTTATATGTTTAGTATCGATTTCTTTGGGAGTTTTTCTTTCTTTTTCAAATACATGTTGAATTTTTACATAATATATATTTTCATATACATGTTAAACGTTTTATATATTCAGGTTAAACATTTTTTATTTGAGCAAATGCTGGAAATTTTGTCTTTTTATATTCAGGTTAAACATTTCCAGACCCACGTTGAACATTTTTAAAATTTCCGTTAATTTATTTTCCAAATACATGTTGAACATTTGTCAAATGCTCATGGCACATTTTTAAAATGCATGCTGAAATTTTTTAGAACACACAATGAACATTATTCCTAAATTCCATGGATATTTTTTGAAAAGGTGCAAAATATTTATCAAACGCACATTTTACAACAAATATTGTACATTTTTCGTAAATTTTATGACCATTTTAAATAACTTGTGAAACATTTTTTATGTCACGGACTTCTTTTTAGTGGTACAAAACATTTTTCCAAAATTAGGCTAATAGTTTTTTACATTGTATAAACCTTTTCTAAATAGGCCAGGAAGTTATTTTGAAACACACAGGAAGTTTTAAGTACGGTGAATAATTTTTTGAATGATATGATTTTATTTTTTACAAATCAATAAAACAATTTTTACATTACATAAAAAAATTATGTATGGTGTACTTTTCTGAGAGAGAGAGAGAGAGAGAGAGAGAGAGAGAGAGAGAGATAGTATTTCTGGTTATAAACAAAAGAAAAATAAAAAATAAAAACAAAGGAACGAAAGAAACCGACCGCTGTCGACCGGTCTGGCCCATTTGGGGAGTCCCTTGAGATGAACGGTTATACGTCTCGCCTATTGCAAAATGTAGACGCTTCAATAATATATGCTCTTTTCGTCATTTCAACCGGGTCCAGTCCGAGAGGACAGACCATCCCCACCCCACCCCCCATCGAAATCTATAGTTAAGCCCTTGCTGTAGCAAAACTAAAAAAAAAAACTAAAAACGTCATAGTGTGTACTTTATATCTCTGCAATTTATGAATGGCATAGTTGTCGTAAAGCGACGCTTGAAACTCGAAAATGGAGCATTCTTTATTAGAAAGATGCTATTGTCCTAGCTTTCATTAATATCAAATCTTTAGTTAGTTCATGAATCGACCCGAGCTGATCCTTTTGACATTCAGCGATCAACAACTCGTAGCTTCCCACAACAATCCATGCTCCGGGCGATGCTAATGCACGTAGGCCACCAACACGCAGCAAAAGTGATCAAGGTCCAACACCGATTTGATTTGCAGGCCTGCCAATTTGAGATCTGAGAAGAGCAGACCACCAAAAACCAACGGGATTATTAGGAATTTTTTTAGGGTAATCAACAACTTTATTTAAACATGGTCCAAGATTTCGTCCGCGCTTACATTTAAGATACAATCAGGAGGCACATAGCGTCATTCCACACAAGTTCCATCATCTACAACTAGTCTAGCCAAGATATGAGCAGCCTTATTTGCAGATCTTCTTCTCCATGTGACTTTACAACCTTGCCATCCATGCATGAGGCACTTGATGTCTTCAACGATGGTGCCCACGAGAGAAAAATTTCTCCTCGCCCCATTAATCATACACACAGCTTCTTTGCTATCCATCTCGACATGAAGCCTCTAGATGTTTAACTCACGTCCAACCTGCAAAGCTTTCCGACAGGCCAACAGCTCGGCCGCTTCTGGTTTAGACACATGAGGAAAGAGGTGAGCTAGGGCGCAAATGGTCGCGAAAAACAACCCCACCACCACCGTCACCTGAGCCTCTACCCATAGCACCGTCCACATTTGCCTTGATCCACCCTTGCTCCCGCGGAATCCACTTGTCCACAGGTGGCCTTGAGAGGGATTGAGTCTTCTTTGGTACAACATTGCTCCACTCATCCATGAATCGAGAGACTGAGGCAGCAACCTCACGTGCATCTTGTATACAGATGTTGTTCCGCGTTGCGTTTCTAGCAACCCAGGGCCCATAAACTCCTTGAAGAAACATCTCCTTCTGTTCCCCTTGCGCATTGCCTATCCAGGTCCTGAGCCACCGATCCAATGCATGGTTAGAGTCAATACCTTCCGGCGGAACCATGGCCTGGATACTCCTTCTCTCAGCTAGCTCTTGCCAAAAAATCTTCGAATGAGGACAACTCCAGAAACGATGGGTAAGTGTCTCCTCCCTCCCGCATGCTGGGCAAAAGGCGCCCGGCTTAATGCGACGACGATGCAGCTCCGACCCAGTGGCCAGGCCATTGTACATAAGTCTCCAGGCATGAATTTTGATCTTATTTGGAACATGAGAACTCCACAGAGCCAACCAATTCCTATGAGTTTGCACCGACGATGATCCTTCTGGCCGTCCAGACTTCGCTCGTATGATTCTCATTGCGAGATGGTAGGCAGAGCGAACATTGAACTCATGTGATGCCCCTGATTCAATCGTACACTAATCATGCACGCAAATGTGTACGATCAAAATCAGGGACTCACGGGAAGATATCACAACACAACTCTAGACACAAATTAAAATAACACAAGCTTTATATTACAAGCCAGGGGCTTCGAGGACTCGAATATATAGGCTCGAATACAAACGAGTCAGCGGAAGCACCAATATCTGAGTACAAACATGATTTAAACAAGTTTGCCTTAAGAAGGCTAGCACAAAAGCAACATCGGTCGAAAAGGCAAGACCTCCTGCCTGGGAGCCTCCTAACTACTCCTGGTCGTAGGCGTCCTTCACGTGGTAGTAGGCACCCTCGGGGTAGTAGCAGTCGTCAAAGGTGGCATCTGGCTCCTGGACTCCACCATCTGGTTGCAACAACCAGAAAGAAGAAAGAAGGGGGGAAAGGGGTAGCAAAGCAACCGTCAGTACTCATCCAAAGTACTCGCAAGCACGGATCTACACTGCTTATGCATCGGTATCAATGAAAGGGCAGTATCTGTGGACTAACTTCAGAATGCCAGAATAAGAGGGGGAGAAGCTAGTCCTATCGAAGACTAGCATCTTCTAGAAACCACCATCTTGCAGCAACATGAGGGTATACGATAGTATAACACAAGTCATATTTATGTTGTTGTATCAACGCTCTGGGATCCTTTCTCGACTCCTGAAGCAACATATCCAAAATCATGCCTCAGCATCCAGTTCTAGTTGTATCGATTGGGATACAACTCTGAGTGTCCGTTATCGTAGGATAGGCTATCGATAGATGTTCTCTTCCCTGCAGGGGTGCACCAAGTTACCCACCACGCTCGATTAACTCCGGCCGGACACACTTTCCTGGGTCATGCCCGGCCTCGGCCAAACAATATGCCGCAACCCGACCTAGGCTTAATAGAGAGGTCAGCACGCCGGACTAACCCTATGCCCCCAGGGGTCATGGGCCATCGTCCCGGGAATTCCTGCACGTTGCGAACGCGGCTGGTGAGCAGACCTAGCTACCTCCTTAAAAAGGCAGGTGCTTACACAGTCCAATCCGGCGCGCGTCGCTCAGTCGCTGACGTATATTAAGCTTCGACTTATGCATATGATGCAGAATGCCCATACTATGCCCACGTGATGGTTAGTGCTATTAGGCCAGAGGCCCCTCGGATCAAATATCCAAATCATAGTGGATTAGGAACGTGCGGTAACAAGCAGAGACTCACGAAAGATGTGACCCCGTCGCCACGTCTCGAGGACTTGCGGCAAGGGCTAAGAATCCCCGGCCACGCCTCGTAATTATCTCGCGGGCACCTTCCAGGTCAACCTGACTACACATCACTCGCAATTAAGCTCGCGCAGGTACCCCTCAGGGCTGACCTATCTTTAGTAACATGGTTCAGTGTAAAGTCATAGTAACTGTGTGTCTAACACCAAGGGGAACCCTGAGGAACCACCCTCGATGGATTCCACTCGATGTAATCATCAAGGTGAACGTAAGAGGAACCACCCTCGAGGTTCACACTTGAGGGGTTGCACGATAGAGACGTATCAGAAGTGGTTAAGGAGGAAATCACCCTCGGTGACCACGATCGAATAGCTACACTACAGGGTTAACATCAGAAGTGCTAATGATGTCTCACCCTCGGCACTCGATAGTAACCCAGTAGTGTCGAGCAACTAAGGGGAAAGTGATGTGCGGTGCCGGGGCCTGGTCTTCGATCCCGTTGATCGGGTCTTTGACGATGAAGTAGGGGAAATAATGACAAGGTGGGGGTCACTGATGGATCACTAACCAACCTATACTAAGCAGTTTAGGATAAGCAGGTAAGGTACAACAGCAGATACAAAAGTAGGTTATGCATCAGAATAGGAGCAAACAATTACAATAGCAAAATCTAATGCAAGCATGAGAGAATGGAATGGGCGATATCGGGATGATCAAAGGGGGGCTTGCCTAGAAGCTCTACTGAAAAGGAAGAAGTGTCATTGTCGACGTAGTCGATCACCGGGGCATCATCGGCCTCGGGGTCTACCGGAGAGAAGAGGGGGAAGAAACAGTAAATATAAAGCACACAGATACATTGCTAAGCATGACATGACGAAAAGCAGAACTAGGGTCGACCTAACGTGGTGTTGCACAAAACAGGTGAAGGGGGAAAACAACCGGGAATATTTTCCCGGTTCCGGACATGTGTGAGACAGATGACCAGAGGTGGAATGTTCCATGTTAAGATAGTTAGAGGCATCTAACAGGTAAACGGACCGCGTTTTCAGATTCGTTGGATTTTTCTAAGCAACTTTCATATATAAAACATTTTCATCGGAGTTACGGTTTATTTTGTATTAATTTTCTAAGTTTTAAACATATCTGGAATTACTTTAAATCAAAAGAACTTAATGCGCCAGCATGACGTCACCCTGACGTGAGCAGACAACCTACCAGTTGACCGGTCAATCTGACATCCGGGACCCACGTGTCAATGATAGCGGGGGTTTAACAGTGTTTAATTTAATCAAACTAGCTACTTAATTTACTGGGCCCACCTGTCAGTACCTAATTAAGTTGATTAGATATTATTTTTAAACGTTTTAGTTAATAAGGGGAGGTGGGCCCTATCTGTCAGCTACTGGGTTGGTCAAGTCAGCAAAGCTGACCGGTCAACAGGCCGGCCGGGCCCCTGTGGCCCATGGGTCAGTGACCCAGGTGGTGGCCCCGGGCCGACCACGTCAGCGCGGGCGACGGTGTCTAACTATCGGTGGCCATAGCCACGGCGGAGGGTGATACGTCCATTTTGCATCATGCTTTTATATCAATAATTATTGCATTATGGGCTGTCATTACATGTTATGTCACAATACTTATGGATATTCTCTCTTATTTTACAAGGTTTACATGAAGAGGGAGAATGCCGGCAGCTGGGATTCTGGGCTGGAAAATGAGCAAATATTAGAGACCTATTCTGCATAGCTCCAAAAGTCCTAAAACTCCACGGAAGTCATTTTTGGAATTAATAAAAAATATTGAGTGGAAGAAGTACCAGAGGGGGCCCACACTCTGGCCACGAGGGTGGGAGGCGCGCCCTACCCCCCTGGGCGCGCCCCCTGCCTCGTAGGCCCCCTGGCAGCCCTCCCGGTGCCCATCTTCTGCTATATGAAGTCTTTTACCCTAGAAAAAATCATAAGCAAGCTTTCGGGACGAAACTCTACCGCCACAAGGCGAAACCTTGGCGGAACCAATCTAGGGCTCCGGCGGAGCTATTCTATCGGGGAAACTTCCCTTCGGGAGGGGGAAATCATCACCATCGTCATCAGCAACGATCCTCTCATCAGGAGGGGGTCAATCTCCATCAACATCTTCACCAGCACCATCTCCTCTCAAACCCTAGTTCATCTCTTGTATCCAATCTTTGTACCAAAACCTCAGATTGGTACCTGTGGGTTGCTAGTAGTGTTGATTACTCCTTGTAGTTGATGCTAGTTGGTTTATTTGGTGGAAGATCATTTGTTCAAATCCTTAATGCATATCAATACCCCTCTGATCATGAACATGAATATGCTTTGTGAGTAGTTATGTTTGTTCTTGAGGGCATGGCTGAAGTCTTGCTATTAGTAGTCATGTGAATTTGGTATTCGTTCGATATTTTGATGAGATGTACGTTGTCTCTCCCCTAGTGGTGTTATGTGAACTTCACCATATGTTTGGGCCTAGAGGAAGGAATTGGGAAGTAATAAGTAGATGATGGGTTGCTAGAGTGACAGAAGCTTAAACCGTAGTTTATGAGTTGCTTCGTAGGGGGCTGATTTGGATCCATATGTTTCATGCTATGGTTAGGTTTACCTTAATACTTCTTTTGTAGTTGCGAATGCTTGCAATAGGGGTTAATCATAAGTGGGATGCTTGTCTAAGAAAGGGTAGTACCCAAGCACCGGTCCACCCACGTATCAAATTATCAAAGTAACGAACATGAATCATATGAGCGTGATGAAAACTAGCTTGACGATAATTCCCATGTGTCCTCGGGAGCGCTTTTCTCCATATAAGAACTTGTTCAGGCTTGTCCTTTGCTCAAAAAGGATCGGTCCACCTTGCTGCACCTTATTTACTTTCATTGCTTGTTACCCGTTACAAATTATCCTATCACAAAACTATCTGTTACCTACAATTTTAGTGCTTGCAGAGAATACCTTACTGAAAACCGCTTGTCATTTCCTTCTGCTCCTCGTTGGGTTCGACACTCTTACTTATTGGAAGGACTAAGATAGATCCCCTACACTTGTGGGTCATCAAGACTCTTTTCTGGCGCCGTTGCCGGGGAGTGAAGCGCCTTTGGTAAGTGGAACTTGGTAAGGAAACATTTATATAGTGTGCTGAGATTTACTGTCACTTGTTACCATCGAACATAATCCTTTGAGGGGCTTGTTCGGGGTATCTTCACCCCGACCACTAGAGCAAAGAGTTGCTCCTCAACCTACTGAACCTACTAAAAATGTCTACTTTGAAATTCCTTCGGGTATGGTAGAGAAACTAATAGCTAATCCCTTTGCAGGAGATGGAACATTGCATCCCGATTTACACTTAATCTATGTGGATGAAGTTTGTGGATTATTTAAGCTTGCAGGTATGCCTGATGATGTTATTAATAAGAAGGTCTTCCCTTTGTCTTTGAAGGGAGATGCATTGACATGGTATAGGCTATGTGATGTTCCGCGATCATGGGACTACAAACGATTGAAATTGGAATTTCACCAGAAGTTTTATCCTATGCATGTTGTACATCGTGATCGTAATTATATATACAATTTTTGGCCTCGCGAAGGAGAAAGCATCGCTCAAGCTTGGGGGAGGCTTAAGTCAATGTTATATTCATGCCCCAATCATGAGCTCTCAAGAGAAATGATTATTCAAAAAATTTATGCTCGGCTTTCTCTCAACAATCGCTCCATACTCGATACTTCTTGTGTTGAGTCTTTTATGATGAAGACTATTCAATTCAAATGGGATTTATTGGAAAGAATTAAATGCAACTCTGAAGATTGGGATTCTGACGAAGGTAAGGAGTCAGGTATAACACCTAAGTTTGATTGTGTTGAATCTTTTATGGATACCGATGCTTTTCGTGGATTTAGCACTAAATATGGACTGGACTCTGAGATAGTAGCTTCTTTGTGTGAATCATTTGCTACTCATGTTGACCTCCCTAAGGAGAAGTGGTTTAAATATAATCCTCCTACTAAAGTAAAAGTAGCTGCACCTATTACAGTCGAAAAAGACTATCACTTATAATGATCCTATTGTTCCTACTACTTATGTTGAGAAACCACCTTTCCCTGTTAGGATAAAGGATCATGCTAAAGCTTCAATTGTGGTTTGTAAGAGTAATGCTAGAACTTATACACCTCCTGAGCAAATTAAAGTTGAACCGAGTATTGCTATGGTTAAAGATCTCTTGGCTGATAATATTGATGGACATGTTATTTGTTTTTATGATCAAGCTGCTAGAATTGCTAGACCCGATGCTAAGAAACATAGAATGTTGTAAGCATGCCTGTTATTTCTGTTAAAATAGAAGATCATTGTTATCATGGCTTGTGTGATATTGGTGCTAGTGCTAGTGCAATACCTCATTCCTTATATGAAGAAATTATGCATGATATTGCACCTACTGAGATAGAAGATGTTGATGTTACAATTAAGCTTGCCAATAGAGATACTATTTCGCCAATTGGGATTGTTAGAGATGTTGAAGTCTTGTGTGGGAAAGTTAAATATCCTGCTGATTTTCTTGTTCTTGGTTCCCCACAAGATGACTTTTGTCCCATTATATTTGGTAGACCCTTCTTGAATACCGTTAATGCTAAGATAGATTGCAAAAAGGATGTTCTTATGATTGGCTTAGGAGATATGTCTCATGAGTTTAACTTTGCTAAATTTCGTAGACAACCCCATGATAAAGAATTGCCTAGTAAGGATGAAATTATTGGCCTTGCTTCTATTGTCGTTCCTCCTAATGATCCTTTAGAACAATATTTGCTAGACCATGAAAATGATATGTTTATGAATGAAAGAAGGGAAATAGATGAAGTATTCTTTAAATAGGGACCTATTTTGAAGCACAACTTGCCTGTTGAAATCCTAGGGGATCCTCCACCACCCAAGGGTGATCCCGTGTTTGAGCTTAAATCATTACCTGATACTCTTAAATATGCTTATCTTGATGAAAAGAAGATATATCCTGTTATTATTAGTGCTAACCTTTCAGAGCAAGAAGAGGAAAGCTTATTGAAAACTCTAAAGAAGCACCGTGCTGCTATTGGATATACTCTTGATGATCTTAAGGGCATTAGTCCCACTCTCTGCCAACACAAAATAAAATTGGAGGAAGACGCGAAGCTAGTTATTGATCACCAACGACGGTTAAATCTGTCGGCATTCTGGGAATGGGGGTACCCAGACTTGCCTGCCTGCGGCCCGCGGCGTGGCTCAAGGAGTGGCCCAGTACGGCCCATCTTCGTCAACACAAGCTCAAGACCCTCGCGAGGGGCCAAGCCTCGCAGGCCGGACAACAGGAAGCTTCCTCAGGCGCAGCCTCGTTACGCTGGCTCGAGAGGAGGCGGAGAGATCAAGGCGGGGTACCTCACGAGGTTCCCGTGACGCAAGCCATGACGACCGAAGCCAGGCGGGTGCCAAGCGGGCACCGGCCTGGGCAGTGTCCTTGTTTCCTCTTGGGTGCAAAGGGGGCAAGCACAGGCCAAGGCATCAGGCAAAGGTTACCATTTCGGTGCAACAAGACCAAGACCAGCAGAACGGCAGGACGGAGGTCATCGTGGAGCCCAGGAAGGCGTAATCGTCAGAGCCTTTGGCAGGCGAGGACCAACTTTAGTCAGGATAAGTGTACTAGATGTTCCCCTTCAAAATGGCCAATTGTTGGCACCCTTCCCGCTCGATATTTGGGAAGAGGACCAGGGCCTTGCTCTATAAATAGGACTAGCCGCTCCTAAGGCAGGAAAAGGGGGATCGACCATTGGAACCTTAGCCAGAACCACCACACCAACACAAGAAATCCTCCCCTCGTGAGGTTGTTCTTCCCTTGTATTGTTCATCATCAGTCCCTGAGGCAATCCACACACCACACACTGGAGTAGGGTATTACACCACAATGGTGGCCTGAACCAGTATAAACCTTGCGTCCCTTGTGTTGTTCTTCGTATAGCCTAGATCCTTTGCGAGGCGACGAGACATGAGTAGGTAGGGGGGTGATCTCCGCGCGCACCCCAGAGTTCGAACCTTAAGGGTCTGCCGGAACCGGAAATCCGACATTTGGCGCGCCAGGTAGGGGTGCGCCGGAATCAGGCCTTCCGCCGTCTTGCGTTTCGTCATCCGTCGCATCCATGTCTGACGCTCGTCGAGCCCGCGCCGAGCGCCGGCTGCTCTCGCCACCCGCGTCACCCAGACGACGCCCGTCGGCGGACGCCCCCGTCGTTCCCCGTTGCCTGCCGCCAACGCCGCCACGGCCAGGCGGGGAACGAGCAGCAGGCCTCATTCCTGCATCCTTCGGTGCGGTGAGAAGGCCGCACCACCACCCCGTCACTGACTCCAGACGGTTCATCGTCCCATGCCCGTCGTGCCCCCGCGGACGCACACGTTGCGCTGCTCCTGGCGCGAGAGCTCCTGCACTACCATCCTGTCGACAACCTCTACGAGGACTGGCTCACCCGCATCACGAGCTCGTCAGCGCTGCAGGGGGCTCTCCTATGCCCTCCCTCTTGCTGCCTCGCCCTCCACCCTGCGCAAGAGGCACGGATCAAGAGGTGCCTCCGCCACCTCCTCACTAAGAAGGCGCCCTGGCCCCAAGGCCCGCGGCCCCTGGATGGGACCCGCTCCGTCCAGCGCCCGCGCAGCAAGAGAAGAGCTGCCAAGAGATCCCTCGTCCTCAAGAAGCTGCCCGTGTGCTCCCCGCACCGACACGTCATGACCGCACTCCTGCTCCAGCGCGCCAAGACCCCCACTGCTCCTAGCGGCAGCGCGCGGAGACCTCCAAGATCAAGCCCTTCATCACCAAAGGCCTCCAATGGCCACTTCAGGCTGTCGTGCCTTCACCGCTGAGCTGCGCAACGTAGCTTGGCCGGGCAAGTTCAAGCCCGATCTGCCTCCACGCTACGACGGCACGGCTGACCCAGCAGAGTTCCTCCAGCTCTACGAGCTGGGCATCGAAGCCGTCAACGGGGATGAGAAGGTCATGGTGAACTGGTTTCCCATGGCGCTCAAGGACGGTGCCCGCACCTGGCTCCTGAACCTGGCTCCTGGCACGATTTCCTCCTGGGACGAGATGCGCACTCGCTTCATCACCAACTTCCAAGGCACTCGCGACCGGCCCCCGGCCATGAGCGACCTGTGTCGAATCAAGCAACAACCAAGAGAGACCCTGCAGAAGTACATCCAGCATTTCAACAATGCTCGCCTCAAGATCCCCAGGGTGACTGAGGAAGCCATCATCTCAGCCTTCTCTGATGGCGTGCGTGACATCAAGATGAAAGAGGAGCTAGCAATCCATGAAGACATGTGCACATCCCTGGAGCTGTTCAACTTGGCGACCAAGTGTGCCGGGGCTGAGGAAGGGCGTCTCTCCCTCCTCGAGCTTCCGACTGCCGATCCAGAAGAGAAGAAGCCCAAGGTCAAGGACGTGAAGCGCAAGGGGGCTGCTGTGCTTGCCGCAGAGCCAGACACCAAGCGGGGCAGGGATCAGCCTAAGTCATCCAAGGGCAGTCGATACTGCGTGTACCACGACCTCCACACCCACAGCACCAATGAATGCCAAGAGCTCAGGGCTGTACGAGATGGGCGTATCGGCCGACGCCCCGAGCGCAACGACCGGGGCTATGGCCGGGGAGGAGGAAGAGGTGGAGGACGATGGGAAGACCATGGCCCTCGCCAGGGGTGGCGTGACCGACCTCGCGAGGACCGCTGGCAGGACCAGCCTCGCGAGGGAGGCGGGAGGGACCAGCCTCGTGAGGATCGCCCTCAAGGTAACGCAGGCCTCCCTCCTCTGCCACCACCACCGAGGAGGAATGAAGACCATCATCAGGACGAAGGGGCTGGGGGCTTCCAGGAGCCGCGCGCAATCGCTTGCATCCTAGGCGGCGCTCAGGCCCCAGCCTCTCAGCGCATCTTCAAACAATTTGCTCGCGAGGTGAATGCAGTCCTCCCCAAGCTTGAGGCCACGCACCCTCTCAGGTGGTCAGCATGCGCTATCACACTCAGCTCAGCGGATCAGCTCAAGTGTGTAGCCACAGCCGGAGTCCTCCCAATGCTTTGCTCCCCAGTCATCAGCAATGTGCAAGTCACCAGTACCCTCATCGATGGCGGAGCGGGACTCAACATCTTGTCCGTCGAGACATTCAACAATCTCCAAGTGCCATACGATCAGCTTCAGCCAACCAAGCCTTTCTCAGGAGTCATTGATGGTTCCACTGTTTCGATAGGGCAATTTTGCCTTCCTGTCACCTTTGGGCAGCGCAACAACTACCGCACCAAGCTCATTGACTTCGACGTCGCCCACATTCCCTTGCCATATAATGCCATCCTCGGATACCCAACCCTGGCCAAGTTCATGGTAGTGACTCATCACGGCTACAATGTCCTCAAGATGCCAAGAAGCGGTGGAGTCATCATAGTGCCTTGTGAGGAGAGGGATGCAGTGTGCTCTCTTGAGCGTGCTTTTCAAGCCGCGACAATCGAAGACCCAGATCACAGGAGCGGAAGACTTCCTGAGGATGTCCCTAAGAAGAAGAAGGCATCACCCGGTCCGAACCCTCGGGAGGAAGGCCCCTCCAATGGCGTTGCGTCAGGATCCGCGCCCGTTCAAGGGGCGCCTCCTTCTGTCGCATAGGAAGGCGCGCCCGGCGCCCTCCTCGGGCAAGGCTCGGGGGCTCTCTCCTGGAGGGTCACCAACTTTGCCAAGGTCACGAGGGAGGCGCTCGAGCACCACTTGGAGGCATGCTTCAAAGCATGTTTCCCTCAGGAAGGAACAAGGCAAGAAGGGCCAAACCCTCGGGAGTTCATCAGCGAGATCATTTAGGAGCTGCAGGAGTCAAGAGTCATGAGTGGCAGCCGCCGCTTACCCGCCATAGCTCCCCATCTAGGCGAGGATGGTGGGCTGCGCGTCTGCATCGACGTACCAGGGCTCAACCGAGCCGCCTCTCAGGAGCGCTTCTGGCCTTCACGCGCGGGGCATTATGAGGGTCCACCTCACAGCTACATTCGCATGCCTATTGGCTTGCCAAACGCAGTTGCCGCTCACCAGCACCTGTTGAGGAGCATTCTGGAGGCTCAAGAGGTCAGGCATTCCGTAGTCCTGGCAGAGATGGAGATGGCCCTTGAAGAGCCGCCTGCGCCCCCAGAGCCTCCTGAGGCTCCTGGGCCTGGGGGCTCGTGAGGATCGGCTTCCGTAGCACACGTCGTCCGCTACTTCAGCATTCCTTCGTCTCCAACATCATCAGGTGACATCCTTCGAGTTTCATTTTCAGCTGGGAGCGCCCCCAGGGTTGCATCATTCCCAGGCCGCGTGGGTCCGTCCCTACGGCATGTATCTCTTTTGTTCATGCCTTTAGGTTACTTTGTTGGGGGCGCCCCTCGGGCTGCATTATCCCCAAGCCACTCGGGCCTGACCCAGCAGCATTTGCCTTTTCCTGCATCTATCTAAATGGATTTGCTCCTTCATGCTTAATGTGCTTGACCTAATCGCCTGCTCGATTGACACCGACCTTTGGAGCCGCTCGCTCTAGCACGGCACTTGCGCACGGGTCCGTCCCTGCAACGCCGATAAATTTGAGTGGTCGAGCTCTGGCCCCGGCAGCCCCGCAAGGCGCCACCTCACCGGGCCCTCAGTGCCTCAATCACTCCCTCGGAGCAACCAATGGTTGGCTGGTAACCGCAACAAAAGACCTTGCTTTTTCTCGTGATTGGTGCACAGGACCCGCTCCAGGAGTAATGCTGGGCACGACGTGAGCCTCCTCTCCTTCTCTCTGGCACAATCCACTTGCACGTTAAAAGGGGGGCGCCTGAGCATCGCGACTCATGGGCTCTTACTGGCTCTCCAGCCCTCACCCCCTGGCCTTGACCCACGGCATCGCGACCTGTCATACCAGCGGCGGCTGAGCTCGCTCGAGGGCCGGGACCCGAGGACGTAGAGCATGAAGGAAAGTGTTGGGGAGAGGGAAGAAGCTTGCGAAGACCTGACCCAGCAACACCTTAGCTGCTGCCACACGGGCCCGGCACTTCACCGAAAACTACTCCAAACCGACAAGCTAAGTCACACCAAAACTGATTCGACTCAGCGCTAAACCCTCACCGACTGCAACTCTGTCATGGCAATGTTGCCTACCTTTCTTGCCCAGCGGAGGCTACTTGAGCGCTAAAGGGGACCCCCTGAGCATCGCGACTATGAGCTCTTACTGGACCTCGCGCCGCTCACCTCCTGGCCTTGACCACGGCATCGCGACCTGGCATACCAGCGATGGTTGAAGCCTGCCTGGGGACCGGGACCTGTCAGCGTAGAGCACCGAGCCCTCGTGAGGAAAGAAAGGGGGAGCCGAGCCGGGACAGGACTAGCATCTCGCATCAATTCATAATAAGGATATATATTCACAAAAGACATGGCCAGCGCCTTATAATACCCCTGTGGGGTGGTACTTCGATTCCTCGCAGGGAACAAAAGGTGCTAATCCTAAGGGACGCTAACTATGCGTGCCTCCGCAGGAGATGCCATCATCAACAGTTGGCCATCATGCGTCGATGCCAACCCCATCCAGATCAATGGCGTCGACGGCCTGATGCAGCTGCCCCGCTCCGAGCGCGACGCAAGCTCGAGGGCTTGTAGCTGTCGTCGCTCATCTTCGGAGTCGCGTAAAGCTCGGCGGAGTCGCTGGACCCTCCGGCACCTCCGCTGCTGCCTGAGGAGCCGTTGGGGAAGCAGTTGGCGGGCCTGGTCCTCACCACGACAATGCCCCGACCGCCTTTCTCGGGGCAGCACTCTAGCCGGCGTCCTTCCTCGTCGAAGACCTTGAAGAACATTACGGAGGCGCCATCATATTCAAGGTGAATCACGAGGGCCCCCTCCGATCGGCAGACCTGGGTAATCTCGCCCCAGCCCCGGGTCATGTAGACCTTTCCCGGAGCGACGACCTCGACCTCCGCTCCAGTCGCAGGGGTACTGCAGTCAGCATGCTGCAGCCAGAGCTCAAGAGGCCCCCTCGGCGGGATCTCAAAGGCGAAGGAGGAAGGAAGGTGAATCCGAGAACGAGGAGGCATGGCAGCGTGAAGCACAAGCTCGCGAGAGGAGCCCTTGGCGTGGATTCCAGGAGGAACGACGCACACCGCCGTAATCCACCGGCGACGACGACGGCTCCGGCGATGTCGCTCGGCGCCTTCTTCTCCAGGGCCCTCGATCCGGGAGTACAAGGGCAGTGAAAACCCAGGTGGCGGCCGCTCGAACCAGGGCCTCGACACCTCCTGCCAAGCAGCCCCATCTCTGCGGTAGAGGGCTAGCCGTTTCTTTGGCGGAAGCGGGTCAGGACCCTCTTGGGGGGCCTTTCCCTTCTCTTCTGCAGAAAACCGGCGGATTGGCGCCATTGGCGTAAGGTGGAGCAAGGGCGAGGAAGAAGAAGAAAGAGAGTAGCAAGAAGGGATGGACCGGAAGGGCTCGCACCATTCCGTACATATAGCCGGAGAAGGCCAACCACCGGCCTCCACGATCACAGGTAATCATGACCTGCTTTGCATGCAGGGACTTGACTAGACACACAGTTGCCGAGGAGTCGTGGGGAAGCGGGGACACCCACGTCCAATCAACTGCCATGCGGCACCCAAGGCCGCAGGCTGTTGGGTCCCGCGGCGCTTTGCACTCGCCCCTTCGCTTCTCCGCTAAGCCAAGTCCAGGCGCGCCTTGGGCCCGGGGGCTACTGTCGGCATTCTGGGAACGGGGGTACCCAGACTTTCCTGCCTGCGGCCCGCGGCGTGGCTCAAGGAGTGGCCCAGTACGGCCCATCTTCGTCAACACAAGCTCAAGACCCTCGCGAGGGGCCAAGCCTCACGGGGCAGACGACAGGAAGCTTCCTCAGGCAGCCTCATCAGGCTGGCTCGCGAGGAGGCGGAGAGATCAAGGTGGGGTACCTCACGAGGTGCCCGTGACGCAAGCCATGACGACTGAAGCCAGGCGGGCACCAGGCGGGCGACGGCCTGGGCAGTGTCCTTGTTTCCCATTCGGTGCAAAGGGGGCAAGCACAGGCCAAGGCATCAGGCAAAGGTTACCATTTTGGTGCAACAAGACCAAGACCAGCAGAACGGCAAGAAGGAGGTCATCGTGGAGCCCAGGAAGGCGTAATCGTCAGAGCCTTTGGCAGGCGAGGACCAACTTTAGTCAGGATAAGTGTACTAGATGTTCCCCTTCAAAATGGCAAATTGTTGGCGCCCTTCCCGCTCGATATTTGGGAAGAGGACCAGGGCCTTGCTCTATAAATAGGACTAGCTGCTCCCAAGGCAAAAAGGGGGGGATCGACCATTGGAACCTTAGCCGGAACCACCACACCAACACAAGAACTCCTCCCCTCGCGAGGCTGTTCTTCCCTTGTATTGTTCATCATCAGCCCCTGAGGCAATCCACACACCACACACTGGAGTAGGGTATTACACCACAATGGTGGCCTGAACCAGTATAAACCTTGCGTCCCTTGTGTTGTTCTTCGTGTAGCTTAGATCCTTTGCGAGGCGACGAGACGTGAGTAGGTAGGGGGGTGATCTCCGTGCGCACCCCAGAGTTCGAACCTTAAGGGTCTGCCGGAACCCGAAATCCAACAAAATCCTAAGATGAAAGAAGTGGTAAGAAAGGAAATACTAAAGCTCCTTGAGGCAGGTATAATTTATCCTTTTGTTGATAGTCAGTGGGTAAGTCATGTCCATTGTGTCCCTAAGAAGGGAGGTAGTACTGTCGTTCCTAATGATAAAGATGAATTGATCCCGCAAAGAATCATTACAGGTTATAGGATGGTAATTGATTTCCGCAAATTAAATAAAGCTACTAAAAAGATCATTACTCTCTACCTTTTATTGATCAAATGCTAGAAATATTATCAAAACATACACATTTTTGCTTTCTAGATGGTTAATCTGGTTTCTCTGAAATACCTGTGTCAGTATAGGATCAAGAAAAGACCACTTTTACTTGCCCTTTCGGTACTTTTGCTTATAGACGTATGCCTTTTGGTTTATGTAATGCACCTGCTACCTTTCAAAGATGCATGATGGCTATATTCTCTGACTTTTGTGAAAAGATTTGTGAGGTTTTCATGGATGATTTCTCCATTTATGGGTCTTCTTTTGATGACTGCTTGAGCAACCTTGAACGAGTTTTGCAGAGATGTGAAGATACTAGTCTTGTCTTGAATTGGGAGAAGTGCCACTTTATGGTTAATGAAGGTATTGTCTAGGGGCATAAAATTTCTGAAAGAGGTATTGAAGTTTATAAAGCTAAGGTTGATGCTATTGAAAAGATGTCGTGTCCCAAGGACATTAAAGGTATAAGAAGTTTCCTATGTCATGATGGTTTTTACAGGAGGTTCATTAAGGACTTCTCCCAAATTTCTAGGCCTCTGACTAATCTCTTACAAAAAGATATTCCTTTTGTCTTTGATGATGATTGTGTAGAAGCATTTGAAATACTTAAGAAAGCTTTGATTTCTGCACCTATTGTTCAGCCACCTGATTGGAATTTACCCTTTGAAATTATGTGTGATGCTAGTGATTATGCTGTAGGTGTTGTTCTAGGACAAAGAGTTGATAGGAAACTAAATGTTATTCGATATGCTAGTAAAACTCTAGACAGTGCTCAGAGAAATTATGCTACTACTGAAAAAGAATTCTTAGCAGTTGTATTTGCTTGTGATAAGTTCAGACCTTATATTGTTGATTCTAAAGTAACTCTTCACACTGATCATGCTGCTATTAAATACCTTATGGAAAAGAAAGATGCTAAACCTAGACTTATTAGATGGTTTCTCTTTCTACAAGAATTTGATCTGCATATTATTGATAGAAAGGGAGCTGAGAACCCCGTTGTAGACAACTTGTCTAGGTTAGAGAATTTTCTTGATGACCCACTACCTATTAATGAAAGCTTTCCTGATGAAAAATTAGCTGTCATAAATGCTTCTCGTACTACTCCATGGTATGCTGATTATGCTAATTACATTGTTGCTAAATTCATACCGCCTAGTTTAACATACCAGCAAAAGAAAAAGTTCTTTTATGATTTAAGACATTACTTTTGGGATGACCCACACCTTTATAAAGAAGGATTAGATGGTGTTATTAGACGTTGTGTACCTGAGCACGAACAGGAACAGATCCTACACAAGTGTCACTCCAAGGCATATGGAGGACACCACGCTAGAGATAGAACTGCACATAAGGTATTGCAATCCGGTTTTTATTGGCCTACTCTCTTCAAAGATGCCCATAAGTTTGTCTTGTCTTGTGATGAATGTCAAAGAATTGGTAATATTAGTAGACGTCAAGAAATGCCTATGAATTATTCTCTTGTTATTGAACCATTTGATGTTTGGGGCTTTGATTATATGGGACCATTTCCTGCCTCTAATGGATATACACATATTTTAGTTGTTGTTGATTATGTTACTAAGTGGGTAGAAGCTATTCCAACTAGTAGTGTTGATCATAACACCTCTATTAAGATGCTTAAACAAGTTATTTTTCCGAGGTTTGGAGTCCCTAGATACCTAATGCATGATGGTGGTTCACATTTTATTCATGGTGTTTTTCATAAAATGCTGGATAAGTATGATGTTAAACATAGAATTGCATCTCCATATCACCCACAGTCTAGTGGTCGAGTAGAGTTGAGTAATAGAGAGCTCAAATTAATTTTGCAAAAGACTGTTAATAGATCTAGAAAGAATTGGTCCAAGAAACTTGATGATGCATTATGGGCTGATAGAACTGCATATAAAAATCCTATGGGTATGTCTCCATATAAAATGGTTTATGTAAAGGCATGTCACTTACCTCTCGAACTTGAACATAAGGCATATTGGGCCATTAAAGAGATCAATTATGATTTCAAACTTGCCGGTGAGAAGAGGTTATTTGACATTAGCTGACTTGATGAATGGAGAACTCAAACCTATGAGAATGCCAAACTGTTTAAAGAAAAAGTTAAAAGATGGCATGACAAAAGGATACAAAAGCATGAGTTTAATGTAGGTGATTATGTTTTGTTATACAACTCTCGTTTAAGATTTTTTGCAGGAAAAATTCTCTCTAAATGGGAAGGCCCTTACGTTATCAAGGAGGTCTATCGTTTCGGTGCCATAAAAATCAACAACTTCGAAGGCACGAATCCGAAGGTGGTGAACGGTCAAAGAATCAAACACTATATCTCAAGTAATCCTATAAATGTTGAAACTAATGTTATTGAAACCGTAACCCCGGAGGAATACATAAGGGACACTTTCCAAAATGTTTCAGACTCCTAAAAGGAATAGGTATGTGGTACGGTAAGTAAAAAGACTCCAAAACAATTCTAATAGCAATTTTTCTCCATTTTGCAATATTTAAGAAAATAGGAAAATAAGAAGTAGTCCAGGAAGGACACGAGGTGTCCACGAGGGTGGAGGGCGCGCCCCCTGCCTCATGGGCACCTTGTGTTCTCTCCGGGCTATGTTTTCTTGCACGATACTTCTTTTGGTCGGTAAAAATTCATTATATAATCTCCCGAAGGTTTTGACCACCGTATCACGCAAATATCTTATGTCTTTGTTTCGAGCTGTTTTTCTGACAGATCTAGAGCAACATGACGTCTTCAAGCGCTCCCAAGGACAAGTTTTACGAGAGGGTTATCAACCCCTACCTCGCGGAGGTGCTGCATCACCCTCAAACCATTGAGATGCGTGAGGGGGTGCTGCACATCTGCGATGTTGAGGGACCAAGGAGTATCGGAAGCATGGAGACAAAGCTCGAAACAATGGAACAACAAGTTTTCAAGTGCCAAGGGATGGTGGAACATGGACTCAACGCCAACCAGATGATGATCATGCAGTTCACCATCAACCACAAGTTGGACGCCAAGAACATTGGAGAGACCATCTTCAAGCTTCATGAGAAAATCGAGCACCTCCAAGCCCAGATCTATGACATGCAAAACCAAAACTGTGAGTATGAATATAGATTCAAGAGGATGAGTTCGGCTGCAGATTTGAGGATCCTAGAGACTCGATCATCCTTCTATGATGGTGAGCCTATGCCTTGGAAGACGGACGACAAGCCTACATAATCAACAACTCCATCATCACCACCTCCGAGGAACTAATTACATGGGTATGGGCACTCCCCTTGGCAACTGCCAAGATTGGGGGAGGTACCTCGGTATCATATCACCATCAGACTCCTATCTTTACCGTTTTACTTAGTTCGTTCCTTTTGGTAATATCTTGATCTAGTAGAATAAAGTTTTGGTATGATTTAGTTTTGAGTTTTGCTTTATGATCCCTCTATGTAATCGAGTCTGTGAGCTATATATAATAAAGATTAGTGTTGAGTCAAGGGCTTTGCTATCTTGCTATGATCTTGAGGGAATAAAAGAATAAAGAATAAAAGAGTTCATATTGATCTTATGGAGAGTAATGACTTCACATATAAAAAGTATGATGATTAAAAGTTGTTGAGAGTTGGCAAACATAGTTTTGGTCATCATTGCAATTAATAGGAAGTAATAAAGAAAGAGAGGTTTTCACATATAAATATACTATCTTGGACATCTTTTATGATTGTGAGCGCTCATTAAAATATGACATGTTAAAGAGTTGATGTCGGACAAGGAAGACAGCGTAATGGGTTATGTTTTCTCACATCTCAATTAAAGTATATTGTCATGGATCGTCCAACATGTTGAGCTTGCCTTTCCCCCTCATGTTAGCCAAGTTCCTTGCACCAAGTAGAGATACTACTTGTGCTTCCAAATATCCTTAAACCCAGTTTTGCCATTAGAGTCCACCATACCTACCTATGGATTGAGTAAGATCCTTCAAGTAAGTTGTCATGTTGCATGCAATAAAAATTGATCTCTAAATATGTATGACTTATTAGTGTGGAGAAAATAAGCTTTATACGATCTTGTGATATGGAAGAAATAAAAGCGACGAAATACATAATAAAGGTTCATATCACACTGTGACGCCCCCGATTCAATCGTACACTAATCATGCACGCAAACGTGTACGATCAAGATCAAGGACTCACGGGAAGATATCACAACACAACTCTAAAATAAAATAAGTCATACAAGCATCATAATACAAGCCAGGGGCCTCGAGGGCTCGAATACAAGTGCTCGATCATAGACGAGTCAGCGGAAGCAACAATATCTGAGTACAGACATAAGTTAAACAAGTTTTCCTTAAGAAGGCTAGCACAAACTGGGATACAAATCGAAAGAGGCGCAGGCCTCCTGCCTGGGATCCTCCTAAACTACTCCTGGTCGTCGTCAGCGGGCTGCACGTAGTAGTAGGCACCTCCGGTGTAGTAGTCATCATCGACGGTGGCGTCTGGCTCCAGGGCTCCAGCATCTGGTTGCGACAACCAGGTAGAAGGGAAAGGGGAAACGAGGGAGAAAAGCAACCGTGAGTACTCATCCAAAGTACTCACAAGCAAGGAGCTACACTACATATGCATGGGTATATGTGTAAAGGGGCCATATCGGTGGACTGAACTGCAGAATGCCGGAATAAAAGGGGGATAGCTAATCCTGTCGAAGACTACGCTTCTAGCAGCCTCCGTCTTGCAGCATGTAGAAGAGAGTAGATTGAAGTCCTCCAAGTAGCATCTCCAGTCGCATCGCATAGCATAATCCTACCCGGCGATCCTCCCCTCGTCGCCCTGTGGAAAAGCGATCACCGGGTTGTCTGTGGAACTTGGAAGGGTGTGTTTTATTAAGTATCCGATTCTAGTTGTCATAAGGTCAAGGTACAACTCCAAGTCGTCCTGTTACCGAAGATCACGGCTATTCGAATAGATTAACTTCCCTGCAGGGGTGCACCACATAGCCCAACACGCTCGATCCCATTTGGCCGGACACACTTTCCTGGGTCATGCCCAGCCGCGGAAGATCAACACGTCGCAGCCCCACCTAGGCAAAACAGAGAGGCCAGCATGCCGGTCTAAACCTAAGCGCACAGGGGTCTGGGCCCATCGCCCATAGCACACCTGCACGTTGCGTGGGCGGCCGGAAGCAGAACTAGCCCCCTTAATACAAGAGCAGGCTTACGTTCCAATCCGGAGCGCGCCGCTCCGTCGCTGACGTCTGAAGTGCTTCGGCTGATACCACGACGTCGGGATACCCATAACTACTCCCGCGTAGATGGTTAGTGCGTATAGGCTCGTAGCCAACTCAGATCAAATACCAAGATCTCGTTAAGCGTGTTAAGTATCCGCGAACGCCGAACAGGGCCCGGCCCACCTCTCTCCTAGGTGGTCTCAACCTGCCCTGTCGCTCCGCCACAAAGTAACCGTCGGGGACCGTCGGGAACCCAGGCCCACCTCTACCGGGATGGAGCCACCTGTCCTTTCAGCCCCCAACTCCGAACAGTTTCACAGGTAATGTAACAGTGTACAGTATATAGTATATGCCCGTGATCACCTCCCGAGTGATCACGGCCCGATAGTATAGCAAGGCAGACTGACCAGAGTGTAGGGCCAATGATGATAAACTAGCATCCTATACTAAGCATTTAGGATTGCGGGTAAGGTATCAATGACTGTAGCAACAATGACAGGCTATGCAATAGAATAGGAGTAACCAAACAATAACATGCTACACTACTCTAATGCAAGCAGTATAGAGAAGAATAGGCGATATCTGGTGATCAAGGGGGGGCTTGCCTGGTTGCTCTGGCAAGAGAGAGGGGTCGTCAACTCCGTAGTCGAACTGGTCAGCAGCAGCGTCGATCTCGTAGTCTACCGGAGAGAAGAGGGGGGAAGAAATAATGAATACAGAGCAAACAAAGCACCACAAAATATATCAAGGCAATACGCGGTGTTCAGTGTGCCCTAACGCGGTAGTAGGTGATACCGGTGAAGGGGGGAAAACCCCCGGGAAAGTATTCCCGGTGTTTCGTGTTTTCGGGCAGAGGAGCCGGAGGGGGAAAGTTGCGGGTTCGATAGGTTAGGGGGGTGTGGCGGACGAACGGACGGCGTATCCGGAATCGTCTCGTCGTTCTGAGCAACTTTCATGTACAAAGTTTTTCCATCCGAGCTACGGTTTATTTTGTATTAATTTTAAAATATTTAAATCATTTTAAGAATTTTAATTAATTTAATTTAATTCAACATTATCCATAACAGTGTTTGCTGACGTCATCATGACATCAGCATGACATCAGCAGTCAACAGAGGTGTTGACTAGTCAAACTGACGTGTGGGCCCTAGTGGGACCCACCTGTCATACACTGTTAGGTTGATTAGGGTTTAGGTTAAACTAATTACTGTTTAAGTAAACTAACTAGTTAATTAGATTAATTTAAACATGATTAATTAACTTAATTAATCCACTAATTATTTAATTAATTAATTAATAATTTATTTTTATTTTATTTCCCTTTTTTTATTAAAATGTTCTGGGCTGGGCCCCGTTTGTCATAGGGTCATTGGACCAATGCGGGTTAGCGGGCGCAACGGGTGTCGGGCACCAGCCCGAGCGGTTCGGCATGCGCGCGAACCCGGCGACGGGCGCCGCGGGCGTGGCCGAAGCCTGAGCGGCGACCAGCGTGCGGGGGCGGCATAGCGAGGCCCCCAGGCCGCAGTGGCAACGAGGCCGAGGGCGGGGTGCGCGAGCTGCGGCGGCGAAGGCGAGGATCAGGGGCGGAGCAGAGCTCCGGGGCGCACGGCCATCGACAATAAGGCGAGGAGGGGCGTGGCCGTGCGTAGCCCTGGCTAGGCAGGGCGGCGCGGGGTCGGCGGTGACCAACAGGGGCACGGCCACGGTGGGCGCGCACTGGAAGGAGGCCGCGGGCGTGTGTGCGCGCGGTGGCGCACCGAGGGAGGCGCGGGGACAAGGGAAGGAGGAGGGTGGAGGTGAGCGCGGCGGGGCTCACATTGGGGCGTAGGGTCTAGGGCAGCGGGCGCGATGGAGGTCGAGGAAGGCCGTTGTGGAGGAGGACGGGGTCGATGTCGACGCAGGGGAAGCAGGCCGGCGTGGACGACGAGGCGACGGCGTTTCGGGGAAGACGGTGAGGGGCTTTGGCGGCGCGGTCCTCGTGCGGCGGGGGCGAGGTAGCTCCGGGCGGGGTCCCGCGTCAGCGTGGTCGCGGACGGGCGGAAGGGCGCCGGTGGGGCGACAGGAGGGGGCCGGCTCCGCGAGGGAGGTGACGGCGACGCCGAGGCGGCGATGGGGCGATGGGATCGGGGGGTTGCCCCGATCCAGATCGGGGAAGGGCGAGAGGGAGGAGTGGGACGAGTGGGGGGATCGGGGGAGCAGTGGGGGTTAGGGTTTCGGTCAGTGGACCGAGGGGGTTAAGTGGGGTGGCCGGCTGGGCCATGGTCCAGCGGGGGGGTGTCTCTTCTATTTCTTTTTTTTTGTTCTTTGTTAGTTTTGTTTTCTGTTTTTATATTTTCTTTTCTTTTATTTTTTTTATTTGTAGTTTCATTTATCTTTAGTTTTATAAAATTTACCCCTAGTGCCTAAATTTGTACTAATCAACAAACTATTGTGGGATTAATTATTGACCCATAATAAAATAGTTTTAGCATTCTATAAATTCAATAGGCATTTGTTTAATTGTTTTACTACTGTTTTAATCGTTCTAGAGCCTTTAAACATTTTATCAAAGTTTGGTTTCTCCACCATAATTACTTACGATTTATTTGACACAACCCGAACATTTTAGTTTTAATTTTTGAAAACTTTTGTTGTTTGCCTGATTTTAAATTGAATTCAAATCGGTTTCGAACTAATGCGAGATTAACCATAGTAATCGAGATGACGTGGCATCATTAGTGGAGGATTACTGTAGCGTAACTATCCGGGCGTCACAATTCTCCTCCACTACAAGAAATCTCGTCCCGAGATTTAAGAGGGGTGTAAGGGGGGGGAGTTCTGGTTACGAAGTCTAACGGATCTTCTCATCTTTGGTTGATCTTTCAAAGAGGTTGATCCCTTTCATTGATTTCTTCATTTCTCTATTTCAAGTCGTCATCCTTTCTTCGGGATCTCCATCGTCCTACGAACGCGACCAAGGGGAAAAACTCCGGAAGAATGCATTTGCACAAAGCTGGGCATCTGACGGTGAACTCAATGGGAAATACACAAGGTACCCCACGAGTTATATTTCAGTGAATTTGTTGAGTGCAATAGACGATTGTACCAAAGTTCCAAACGGTTAGGAAATCGTTCGATGCCTGAAACAGGGCGTGAAAGGGGTTCAAAGCAACAAGAATAAGTATTGCGTTTGATACCAGATTAGATCATCTCTAGGAAGGTGGTTGGTGATCTTCATATGAAGCCAATCGTGAGGAATAAATTCAGAGATATGGGTGTATCGGAGAGTCAGGTTCCGATCCAGTGGACCTGTGGTTTACGGGCCCACCATGTGGGTTAAAAGTAGGAAGGGGGCTGACATCTTGCACGGTCATGATAGCAAGGCAGGTCAGAGGGTAGTCTGTTAGTTATGTCGGCAACAACATCGATACCAAGGGCGAGGGACGAAGAGAACCATTTCCCTGCTCGTTGAACGAGGCGGACCATTAGGCAAAGTTCTCGTCCATCGGTGGCTACCGAAATGTCACCAACAATAGTAACAGGTTCTTGCTGACCGAATTGTACACCGAGGAGTTTACATAAGCAGTAGAATTGTTGCTTAGATCATATAGATCATAGAAAAGGTTTAAACAAACCAATGGAAGGAAAATATGATTATCAGATTAAACAGAACAATGGAAAGGAAAATATGTTTAAACACATATTTCAAGGGTATATCCTTCCCAAGGACAAGCAGAGCAAGATATCCATGACAGGATATAAAGTAGAAAACCATTTAGTTAAGGGGGGGAAGAATCTCATGATATTACCCATACAACGGTGTTAGGATAAATGATAAATAAAATCTAGCATCGTGCTTCAAATGTTCCTGTTGCAAATCGGAGTACCATTGACATGCTTCGAGATAGCATTGACATGGTCTTCAGGTGAAGATCAGACTTTGGAAACATGAAGGATCCATCAGGAATAACTTGTAGAATAAGTCTTACAATTTCCTCATGGATGAATGGATAACCTTGCTGAAAAGGAATCTATAATGATAGGTCCTCCAGCCAGGGGGGGTGATAGGCATGACATCATGTTACCGGGTCATCAAAGGAAAAACAACATAACTCCTGGAAAGTTGTCCCAACCATCATATCTGACCGAGATTCAGATCCAATTGGTGTCATGATGCCTGAGACTCAGGATGTCCGAGAAGAAAAGGCGCAACACAAATCGTTGAAATGGCATTGCAAGCTTCTCGGGAAATGAACTATGGGAGCGGGTTTCTGAAGCAATAGTTCACCATTAAACCAGGGAGAGGACAAGGAGGTGTCTGGTGAACTCAACGGCAATTTACCGAGATTCCCAAAAGATGGATTTCCACAATTAAGTGAACAAGGAGATAACATTTGTCAGATCAAATGATATAAGGAAGTATGCTCGAGGTAAACATACACAATTAACATTGGTTGAAAGGTGCGCCCGAAATATGGGTTGGGTTGCACGACCAATGTCAGAATGGTGATTCAATAATCAATAGCCTAAGAATGAACTTTCGACCATTAACTAAAAAAATAGGGTTGCTAGAAGGAAAGAATCCAAACAACACCCTTCACTTGTTGGAATTAACACGGGAACCAAGAAAGAATGGTGATGGTGAGAAGTATTTCTATGTCAAGAATTCTCAAGAGGTGGAACAATTCTCAGAACATTCTTGACATAAAGGATGGTAATACTCCAAGGTAAAGAAGAACAATTGCTGGATAGCAAGGAACTCAAGGTATAACACCAAGTATGAACAAGCTTGTGTTGGTGGGAAGGCAATAAAGTGGTCGATGATAATACAATTCATCGAGGGCAAGGATGGTATTTCTCATCATGAATTCAATTGATATCCTGGATGAGCTCAGAATGTTGATGATCACGACACCTTTGTCGCGAGAGTTCATGAAGATGTAATCGATCGGCGACGACATCAAGTCAAAGTAATGATGAAGTGAAAGGTTATTGGAACCAAGGGTACGACACAACTCGAAACCAAGCTTGTTGTTCAAGGCGAAATGGTATGATGATGAGGATCGACGTAAGGTTAGTTCATCGTCGAAAATTGTGCTCCGAGAAGAAGGACCGGGTAGCACAGTTAAAATCATCACGACAATGATATAGCCAAACAGGCTAGGAATGGCGTGATCGGGTACAAACTCATACTTATAGAAGCTTACTGAAGAGTTGTTGAACCGTAGTGCGGACTCGGTTCCGTTATCGATGTCTTTGAGTGTTTATTAACTCAGAGCCCGTGAAAAATTGGAATCAGTGGGAAGGTAGCACTTGATGAAGAACTCACAAGGAGTTATGCAGTTCCATGATAATCTCGAGATACCAGGGGGGTAATACTCGACACAAGATCAAAGTAAAGGTTGGACTGGTGTATTGATCCATAGGAGACAATTGTTTTAACTTGTCCGAGAAATGAGATCAAAGAAGAACAATCATGGTCGGAACCACGGTTGCAAGGGATCAATTCACAGATACCATATGTTAGTTATCAAGGAAATAGTTATTGTTACAAGAAGCTTCCATGATAGGATATACATCGCGTCCATGGGCATGAACACAAAGTTCAAGGTCGACTCCCACTTCTCCAATGCATACCCTTTCATTCACTTCTCGCTTTCGATGAAGTTATAGCGTTGAAATTTTATCTGGCAAAATACCAGAAGAGTACGACTCGTGAAAACTTTCGAGTTCACACATATTAAGGAAGGCATAGGTTCAACCCATCGGGGCATCTTAGAATCCTATACCAGAATCTTTTAGAAGTAAATAACTCAAGCTCGAAGGCAGAGCAGGGTTGAGAAAGCAGATGATACAATTTACCAAAGGCATTATGTATCCGAGAAAAGGCTCACAAGTTTATTGAATATGAAGGGCGTTGTCAGATAAAATCCAACAAAGGATCTGGTGGTCCACAAGGGATCTGACGTGAGCATCGGTACTCAACTAGAGGAAGCAGATTATAGAAACAACTGACTAACTCAATTGTCAAATGCAAAGGAATTATGATTTCCAAATCAAGGGATCAGAAGCAATGCTCTGATTTGGGGTGGATAAGTTGAATAGTCGTAGGGTACAATCAAAGACAATTGGATTGGTCGAGAACCAATTCCAGTAAAAAGAATGGCAGCTCAGCCGGAAAAGTAATTTATAAGGATCAATGATGATTGCGTGTATTCGCAAACATATTGAGTCAACAGACTCAAAATGGTAATGACAAGGAATGTCAATATGACTACGAGACTTATGGGATTATCCATAATGCAAGCAAGCAAGAATTTCAAGAGCCAAAGGCCCCAAAGGATTTTCGGAAGATCGAATATTATTTCGAAGACTTTTGTGAAACACCTGAACAACTGGGGATGAGCAGATACTCGACAAGTGCGAGGATTTATTCGAAGGGGTATTCATGTGGCAAAGAACTGCTAGGCAGTAGGCACAAAGTATTCTCGGAACAATAGAGAAAACTTCGGGGTATCTTGTAATAACAAGATCAATGGGGGATGATCGTAAGAATGGCAAGTGTAAGTAGTTATCCATACGGATTTATCGGTGGTCAGGAATAGCCAAAGTGATGGGCACAAGTCTCGAGAGAACATCAGAGAGTATCTTCGGAATCTTCTGATGTAGCAGGCGATCCTCTGCAATAAGGGGCTCTTCGGGTGGATGCGATCACGAGATCCTAATCTTAGAGTTAGCAAATTCATTTAACCCGAATAGTAGAGAGATCAGAGTCCCAAAGTATAGACAAGGAATAAAAGATCCTAATACCACCCGATGGCGACGTGGGCCCGTAAGGCACACAGCCAAGTTAGTAAAAGTTTTTGCAATGTCTAGACTCGACTTCGGCCAAGGAGTGTGGAAGGGGGATTCCTACAGGCAGTCGGCTCTGATACCAACTTGTGACGCCCCCGATTCAATCGTACACTAATCATGCACGCAAACGTGTACGATCAAGATCAAGGACTCACGGGAAGATATCACAACACAACTCTAAAATAAAATAAGTCATACAAGCATCATAATACAAGCCAGGGGCCTCGAGGGCTCGAATACAAGTGCTTGATCATAGACGAGTCAGCGGAAGCAACAATATCTGAGTACAGACATAAGTTAAACAAGTTTTCCTTAAGAAGGCTAGCACAAACTGGGATACAAATCGAAAGAGGCGCAGGCCTCCTGCTTGGGATCCTCCTAAACTACTCCTGGTCGTCGTCAGCGGGCTGCACATAGTAGTAGGCACCTCCGGTGTAGTAGTCGTCATCGACGGTGGCGTCTGGCTCCAGGGCTCCAGCATCTGGTTGCGACAACCAGGTAGAAGGGAAAGGGGAAACGAGGGAGAAAAGCAACCGTGAGTACTCATCCAAAGTACTCGCAAGCAAGGAGCTACACTACATATGCATGGGTATATGTGTAAAGGGGCCATATCGGTGGACTGAACTGCAGAATGCCGGAATAAAAGGGGGATAGCTAATCCTGTCGAAGACTACGCTTCTGGCAGCCTCCGTCTTGCAGCATGTAGAAGAGAGTAGATTGAAGTCCTCCAAGTAGCATCTCCAAGTAGCATCTCCAGTCGCATCGCATAGCATAATCCTACCCGGCGATCCTCCCCTCGTCGCCCTGTGGAAAAGCGATCACCGGGTTGTCTGTGGAACTTGGAAGGGTGTGTTTTATTAAGTATCCGATTCTAGTTGTCATAAGGTCAAGGTACAACTCCAAGTCGTCCTGTTACCGAAGATCACGGCTATTCGAATAGATTAACTTCCCTGCAGGGGTGCACCACATAGCCCAACACGCTCGATCCCATTTGGCCGGACACACTTTCCTGGGTCATGCCCAGCCGCGGAAGATCAACACGTCGCAGCCCCACCTAGGCAAAACAGAGAGGCCAGCACGCCGGTCTAAACCTAAGCGCACAGGGGTCTGGGCCCATCGCCCATAGCACACCTGCACGTTGCGTGGGCGGCCGGAAGCAGAACTAGCCCCCTTAATACAAGAGCAGGCTTACGTTCCAATCCGGAGCGCGCCGCTCCGTCGCTGACGTCTGAAGTGCTTCGGCTGATACCACGACGTCGGGATACCCATAACTACTCCCGCGTAGATGGTTAGTGCGTATAGGCTCGTAGCCAACTCAGATCAAATACCAAGATCTCGTTAAGCGTGTTAAGTATCCGCGAACGCCGAACAGGGCCCGGCCCACCTCTCTCCTAGGTGGTCTCAACCTGCCCTGTCGCTCCGCCACAAAGTAACCGTCGGGGACCGTCGGGAACCCAGGCCCACCTCTACCGGGATGGAGCCACCTGTCCTTTCAGCCCCCAACTCCGAACAGTTTCACAGGTAATGTAACAGTGTACAGTATATAGTATATGCCCGTGATCACCTCCCGAGTGATCACGGCCCGATAGTATAGCAAGGCAGACTGACCAGAGTGTAGGGCCAATGATGATAAACTAGCATCCTATACTAAGCATTTAGGATTGCGGGTAAGGTATCAATGACTGTAGCAACAATGACAGGCTATGCAATAGAATAGGAGTAACCAAACAATAACATGCTACACTACTCTAATGCAAGCAGTATAGAGAAGAATAGGCGATATCTGGTGATCAAGGGGGGGCTTGCCTGGTTGCTCTGGCAAGAGAGAGGGGTCGTCAACTCCGTAGTCGAACTGGTCAGCAGCAGCGTCGATCTCGTAGTCTACCGGAGAGAAGAGGGGGGAAGAAATAATGAATACAGAGCAAACAAAGCACCACAAAATATATCAAGGCAATACGCGGTGTTCAGTGTGCCCTAACGCGGTAGTAGGTGATACCGGTGAAGGGGGGAAAACCCCCGGGAAAGTATTCCCGGTGTTTCGTGTTTTCGGGCAGAGGAGCCGGAGGGGGAAAGTTGCGGGTTCGATAGGTTAGGGGGGTGTGGCGGACGAACGGACGGCGTATCCGGAATCGTCTCGTCGTTCTGAGCAACTTTCATGTACAAAGTTTTTCCATCCGAGCTACGGTTTATTTTGTATTAATTTTAAAATATTTAAATCATTTTAAGAATTTTAATTAATTTAATTTAATTCAACATTATCCATAACAGTGTTTGCTGACGTCATCATGACATCAACAGTCAACAGAGGTGTTGACTAGTCAAACTGACGTGTGGGCCCTAGTGGGACCCACCTGTCATACACTGTTAGGTTGATTAGGGTTTAGGTTAAACTAATTACTGTTTAAGTAAACTAACTAGTTAATTAGATTAATTTAAACATGATTAATTAACTTTATTAATCCACTAATTAATTAATTAATTAATTAATTAATAATTTATTTTTATTTTATTTCCCTTTTTTTATTAAAACGTTCTGGGCTGGGCCCCGTTTGTCATAGGGTCATTGGACCAATGCGGGTTAGCGGGCAACGGGTGTCGGGCACCAGCCCGAGCGGTTCGGCATGCGCGCGAACCCGGCGACGGGCGCCGCGGGCGTGGCCGAAGCCTGAGCGGCGACCAGCGTGCGGGGGCGGCACAGCAAGGCCCCCAGGCCGCAGTGGCAACGAGGCCGAGGGCGGGGTGCGCGAGCTGCGGCGGCGAAGGCGGGGATCAGGGGCGGAGCAGAGCTCCGGGGCGCACGGCCGTCGACGATAAGGCGAGGAGGGGCGTGGCCGTGCGTAGCCCTGGCTAGGCAGGGCGGCGCGGGGTCGGCGGTGACCAACAGGGGCGCGGCCACGGTGGGCGCGCACTGGAAGGAGGCTGCGGGCGTGTGTGCGCGCGGTGGCGCACCGAGGGAGGCGCGGGGACAAGGGAAGGAGGAGGGCGGAGGTGAGCGCGGCGGGGCTCACATTGGGGCGTAGGGTCTAGGGCAGCGGGCGTGATGGAGGTCGAGGAAGGCCGTTGTGGAGGAGGACGGGGTCGACGTCGACGCAGGGGAAGCAGGCCGGCGTGGACGACGAGGCGACGGCGTTTCGGGGAAGACGGTGAGGGGCTTCGGCGGCGCGGTCCTCGTGCGGCGGGGGCGAGGTAGCTCCGGGCGGGGTCCCGCGTCAGCATGGTCGTGGACGGGCGGAAGGGCGCCGGTGGGGCGACAGGAGGGGGCCGGCTCCGCGAGGGAGGTGACGGCGACGCCGAGGCGGCGATGGGGCGATGGGATCGGGGGGTTGCCCCGATCCAGATCGGGGAAGGGCGAGAGGGAGGAGTGGAACGAGTGGGGGGATCGGGGGAGCAGTGGGGGTTAGGGTTTCCGTCAGTGGACCGAGGGGGTTAAGTGGGGTGGCCGGCTGGGCCATGGTCCAGCGGGGGGGTGTCTCTTCTATTTCTTTTTTTTTGTTCTTTGTTAGTTTTGTTTTCTGTTTTTATATTTTATTTTCTTTTATTTTTTTTATTTGTAGTTTCATTTATCTTTAGTTTTATAAAATTTACCCCTAGTGCCTAAATTTGTACTAATCAACAAACTATTGTGGGATTAATTATTGACCCATAATAAAATAGTTTTAGCATTCTATAAATTCAATAGGCATTTGTTTAATTGTTTTACTACTGTTTTAATCGTTCTAGAGCCTTTAAACATTTTATCAAAGTTTGGTTTCTCCACCATAATTACTTACGATTTATTTGACACAACCCGAACATTTTAGTTTTAATTTTTGAAAACTTTTGTTGTTTGCCTGATTTTAAATTGAATTCAAATCGGTTTCGAACTAATGCGAGATTAACCATAGTAATCGAGGTGACGTGGCATCATTAGTGGAGGATTACTGTAGCGTAACTATCCGGGCGTCACATATCACAAGTGGCAATATAAAGTGATGTTCTTTTGCATTAAGATTTCGTGCATCCAACCATAAAAGCACATGACAACCTCTGCTTCCCTCTGCGAAGGGCCTATCTTTTACTTACTGTCTTCTGCAAGAGTCATGGTGATCTTCACCTTTCCTTTTTATTTTTATCCTTTGGCAAGCACCTCGTGTTGGAAAGATCCTGATATATATATATCCAATTGGATGTAAGTTAGCATGAACTATTATTGTTGATATTACCCTTGAGGTAAACGGTTGGGAGGCAACACTATAAGCCCCTATCTTTCTCTGTGTCCGATTAAAACTCCATAACCATAAGTATTGCGTGAGTGTTAGCAATTGTGAAAGATTAAATTATAGTTGAGTATGTGGACTTGATAAAAAGCTCTTATATTGACTCTTTCCAATGTTATGATAAATTGCAATTGCTTCAATGACTGAGATTATAGTTTGTTAGTTTTCAATGAAGTTTCTGAATCATACTTGACAATGTGAATAGATTGTTACTTGAGCATAAGGAATCATATGACAATATATATATATATATAGTGTGTGTGTGTGTGTGATGTTATAAGAATAATCATGATGCCCTCATGTCTGTATTTTATTTTTATCGACACCTCTATCTCTAAACATGTGGACCTATTTTTCGATTTCGGCTTCCGCTTGAGGACAAGCGAGGTCTAAGCTTGGGGGAGTTGATACGTCCATTTTGCATCATGCTTTTATATCAATATTTATTGCATTATGGGCTGTCATTACACGTTATTCACAATATTTATGGCTATTCTCTCTTATTTTACAAGGTTTACATGAAGAGGGAGAATGCCGGCAGCTGGGATTCTGGGCTGGAAAAGGAGCAAATATTAGAGACCTATTCTGCACAGCTCCAAAAGTCCTGAAACTCAACGAAAGTCATTTTGGGAATTAATAAAAAATATTGAGCGGAAGAAGTACCAGAGGGGGCCCACACCCTAGCCACGAGGGTGGGGGCGCGCCCTACCCCCTGGGCGCGCCCCTGCCTCATGGGCCCCTTGGCAGCCCTCCGGTGCCCATCTTCTGCTATATGAAGTCTTTTACCCTGGAAAAAATCATAAGCAAGCTTTCGGGACGAAACTCCGCCGCCACGAGGCGGAACCTTGGCGGAACCAATCTAGGGCTCCGGCAGAGTTGTTCTGCCGGGGAAACTTCCCTCCGGGAGGGGGAAATCATCACCATCGTCATCACCAATGATCCTCTCATCGGGAGGGGGTCAATCTCCATCAACATCTTCAGCAGCACCATCTCCTCTCAAATCCTAGTTCATCTCTTGTATCCAATCTTTGTACCAAAACCTCGGATTGGTACCTGTGGGTTGCTAGTAGTGTTGATTACTCCTTGTAGTTTATGCTAGTTGGTTTATTTGGTAGAAGACCATTTGTTCAGATCCTTAATGCATATTAATACCCCTCTGATCATGAACATGAATGTTCTTTGTGAGTAGTTACGATTGTTCCTGAGGACATGGGTGAAGTCTTGCTATTAGTAGTCATGTGAATTTGGTTTCGTTCGATATTTTGATGAGATGTATGTGTGTCTCTCCTCTAGTGGTGTTATGTGAACGTTGAATACATGACACTTCACCATTTTTTGGGCCTAGAGGAAGGCATTGGGAAGTAATAAGTAGATGATGGGTTGCTAGAGTGACAGAAGCTTAAACCCTAGTTTAGGAGTTGCTTCATAAGGGGCTGATTTGGATCCATATGTTTCATGATATGATTAGGTTTACCTTAATACTTCTTTTGTAGTTGCGGATGCTTGCAATAGGGGTTAATCATAAGTGGGATGCTTGTCCAAGAAAGGGCAGTACCCAAGCACCAGTCCACCCACGTATCAAATTATCAAAGTAACGAACGTGAATCATATGAGTGTGATGAAAACTAGCTTGACAATAATTCCCATGTGTCCTCGGGAGCGCTTTTCTCTATATAAGAACTTGTCCAGGCTTGTCCTTTGCTACAAAAAGGATTGGGCCACCTTGCTGCACCTTATTTACTTTCATTGCTAGTTACCCGTTACAAATTATCCTATCACAAAACTATCTGTTACCTACAATTTCAGTGCTTGCATAGAATACCTTAATGAAAACCGCTTGTCATTTCCTTCTGGTCCTGGTTGGGTTCAACACTCTTACTTATTGAAAGGACTACGATAGATCCCCTACACTTGTGGGTCATCAGAGGGTTAGCGCTCACCGGAATCCATCTAGGTGCGGCCTTTTGCGAGCGGTTCGCACCGTTCGAACGCGTGCACGATGCCGAGTCGGGTGGTGGTGGTGGCTCGCCCGGGGACGGCCGGAGACGGCGCCTACGTGGAGCACGGGCCGCGGTGGACTTCGGGCGCTCGACGGCGATCGTGCTTCGGGACACGGCTCGTCGTGCGGAGCGGCTCTACGAGCGGCTGGTGCTCGCGCGCATCCATTGTCGCAGCCGATAGTAGGCGGGAGGCGACGAGCTCATCGGAGACGAGCTCGCGGCGGTAGCCGGAGCACTGGCCCATCGAGGACGGTGCCATGGGGAGCGGGAGGAGTAGTGGGCACGTGCAGTGGGTGCAGGCGGAGGTGCTGAGCACGACGGGGTGGTCGGCCGCGAGCTCTGCGAGCCGTGGCCACGGCGGCGAGCACCACCACGGCGATGAGCTCGGGTACGACGGGGGGAAGCAGCTACGGGGGAGAAGAGATGCGAGAGGAGAGGGGAAAGGAGCCGGAGCTCACCAGGAAGGCACAAGGAGGCCCGGCGACAACTTAGTAGCAGCAGGGGGTGGCCGGAGTGGACGGCGACGGTGACGACCGAAGCGGAGGAAGGTGGTGATCCGACGAGGCAGAGGGGCTCTGAGGTCCATGGCGTGGTCGCGGTCGTCGTGGTCGAGGACGAGGGAGGGCTCCTAGACGCAGGCGGATGGAGGACGGCCGCCGGTGGCCACGCGCACGGCGAGGCCGCGGCGACGGCTACACCTGGGACGGTGCGGCGCGGCAGATCTAGGGGAGGGGGAGAGAGAGGAGTAGTAAGCCAGGAGGGTGAGTGGGTGGATGAGAGCGGGGGGGAGCTCGAGGGGGCGCGGCTGTCGCCCTTATCCCCTCGGGACGACGCTAGTGAGGTGGTGTGGCGGGGACGCGTGGGAGGAGCCCCGGTCGGATGAACAGGGGAGGAAGAGAGCGACCGGGAAGGTGGGCCGCCTAGGTTGGACTGGCTGGTACGGATGGGCCAAGGCCCAAGGAGGCAGGGGCTTCCTTTCCTTTTTATTTTTTCTGTGTTTTTCTTTTACACAGAGGGTTTTATAATATTTGGGGCGCTGAAATGATTTTTGTAAAATCTGGGAATTGTCCACATAAATACCATGCAATGTTTGGCACTACCACAAAAAGTTCGGAAGAAGTTTGAATTTTTATAGATTAAAAAGGCATTTAATCTATTTTTCTAGCCACTGAATTAAATAGTTTAGTGCACTTAAACACTTTGAAAAAATGTTGGTTCACTACCAATGTTAGTTATGGATTATTTGGCACATGATGAACATTTTAGGTTTCAAGTCTGACAAATATGAATTTTTGACTTTAGATTGGATTTGAATTTGAATTGTGATTTGGATCAAGTGAAGATTAGCAACAATAATGTGATGATATGGCACCATTAACAAGGGATTACTGCAGATGACACTGGGGGTGTTACATATCTCCTCCACTACAAGAAATCTCGTCCCGAGATTTAAGTGGGGAAGTAAAGGGTAGCTTCAGGAGAACTGACCCTTATAGGGTTAATTATCTGGTGGATAATTCAGGGAGTGTGGCAGAAGTATCTCTCAAATTTAAACTTAAGAAAACATTAAGAGCAAGGTAAGAAGGTACAATAAGAATATTCAAGCGAATGAACAAATGATCGATACCTGAATAGCGTGTGAGAAGGGGGTTCAGAGTATCATGTATAGATCATCTCTTGGAGGGTGGCTCGTGATAACTCACAAAGCCAGGAGCATATGATACTTCGAACTCAAGGATATACAGGAGAATCAGGTTTTGATCATGTGGAATTGTGAGGGGGGTGTTGATGAAAAGTAGGGAGAACGGTGGCATCTTACCGGTCACGACAACAAGGTGTGTCAGAGGATAGCCTGTCAGTTATGTCGGCGACAACATCGATACCAAGGGCGAGGGACGAAGAGAACCATTTTCCTGCTCATTGAACGAGGCGGACCAATAGGCAAAGTTCTCGTCCATCGGTGGTTACCGGAATGTCATCAACATTAGTAACAGGGTCATACTGACTGAATTGTACCTCGAGGTGTTTTCATAAGCAGGGAATTGTTTCTGCTTATATCATCCAGATCATAAGAAAGGTTAAACAAACCAATGGAAAGGAAAAAATGATTAGTTGATTATTCAAATTAATCAATGGGAAGGAAAATGTGTTTACACACAAAAATTGGGAGTATATCCTTCCCAGGAAAAAAGGCGGAGCAGGAAATACATGACAGGACAGCAAGTTCAAAAGCATTTAGATAATGGGGCGAGGGAAGAATCAGGATATACCCATACAACAGTGTGAGGGTAATTGAATGAGAAACATTTTGTATTATGCTTCCGATGTTCTTGTAGATATTCGGAATACCACAGTCATGCTTCGATGTAGCAACGATATGGTGTCAAGTAAAGATTGGGTTCAAAGATCTCAAAAGATACCGAGAAACAATTCAAAGATTATCTCGGAACTTAAGGAATAACCAAGCACAATCTGTGTTGGCAGAAAGTCAAGATGTCATCGATGATATCACAAATCATCGAGGGGTGGGGATGGTATTTCTAGCCATGAATTCAATTGACATCTCTAAAGAAGCCAAAGTGTTGACAGTGATCACGAAATTTTTTGTCGAGAGACTCTATGAAGATGCCATCAAGCAGAAAAGCAAGGATGAAGTGAAAGGCTATGAGAACCACGGATTCGACACAAGCGCGAAGTCAAGCTTGTTGTTCGAGGTGAAATGATAAGATGAGGAAGATTGACGTAAGCTTAGCTCATCGTCGGAAGTTTCTCCAGGCATAAAGACCAGGTAGCACAGTTAAAACTTGACACAATAAAGATATAGCTGATCAGGCTAGGAATGATGTGATATGGTATAAAACTTCCCAATATCAAGTACTAGGTGTAATGCCGGAAGGTAAATCGGAGTAGAGGTTGGACTGGGAAAATGATTTGCAGAGGATAAGTATTTTAACTTATCCGGTAAATGGAATCAAGGAGGAAATATGGTCGGAACCACGATTGCAAAGGATCAATTCATAGATACAAGACGAGCTTGTACCAAAGAAATGATTATTTTTTTACGAGCAGCTTCCATGATAAGTTCTACATCGGGTCCATGGGCATGAACACAAAGGTTCGAGGTCGACTCTCACTTCTTCAATGCATAACCTTTAATTCACTCCTTGTTTTCGAAGAAATCATAGTGCAGAGGATTTATTTGGTGAAGTACAAGAAGAGTAAGACTCGTGAGAACTCTCGGGTTCACACGGATTATGCAAGGCATAAGTTCAACCCATCGAGGCATTTTTACGAATCTATACAACCATGAACCAAGCAAAAGATACGAGTTCGAAAGTAGAGTATCGAAGTCAATGCAGATGATACAATTTACCGATGGTATCATGTATCAAGGAAAAACTCACAAGACTTTGACACTGTCGGATAACAACTCAACAATGGATCTGGCGATTCACGACAGAGTTGATGTGAGTATCGGTAATCAATCAGATGAAGAAGGGATGCAAAGGCATCGGCTTATAGAAACGTCTGAATGATTCAATGCTTGGGTACAAAGGAATTATGATTTCAAGACAAAGGATCAGAAGCAGAGGCTCTGTGAGGGAGTCCTGGATTAGGGGGTATCTGGACAGCCGGACTATATACTTTGGCCGGACTGTTGGACTATGAAGATACAAGACTGAAGACTTTGCCCCGTGTCCGGATGGGACTCTCCTTTGCGTGGAAGGCAAGCTTGGCTATTCGGATGTGTAGATCTCCTTCTCTGTAACTGACTTTGTGTAACCCTAGCCCCCTCCGGTGTCTATATAAACCGGAGGGTTTAGTCCATAGGGCAAGAACAATCATAATCATAGGCTAGCTTCTAGGGTTTAGCCTCTACGATCTCGTGGTAGATCAACTCTTGTAATACTCATATCATCAAGATCAATCAAGCAGGAAGTAGGGTATTACCTCCATCGAGAGGGCCCGAACCTGGGTAAACATCATGTCCCCAGCCTCCTATTACCATTAGCCTTAGACGCACAGTTCGGGACCCCCTACCCGAGATCCGCCGGTTTTGACACCGACATTGGTGCTTTCATTGAGAGTTCCATTGTGCCGTCGCGATAAGGTTTAATGGCTCGCCTTGTTGTCAAGGACAACATCACCTCCGGAGGAACCCTGGCTATAGGCCAGACCCTCCGGCTGGGCGGCTTCGTCATGACCGCCCGATCGGCCTCCACGCCGACGACGACTTCTCAGGTCATCGAGAACAGCCTCCACGCTAGCTACGAACTCGCCAAGCAGATGGACCCAATAGAGCTCTCCTCCCTGAATGAGCTCTTGGATCGCATCGCTGCCCTGGGAGTCGCTATAGACTATGATTGGATCGGGCTTAAACCCGATCAAAGGGAGGTTAACTCTCCGCCGGTCACCCATCAGATAGCGGTGGTAGAGAAACAACGCAGAGATTCTTCCTCTATTCTGAGGATGAACTATGTCCGGATTCCCGATCTCTTTGAGTCGGATACCCGTCTATGGGAGGACATGGCCCAGGATCCGAACTTAGAATCGGGTAGCGGGCTAGGTAAATTGGGCAATATCCTGGAGTCCGAGCTTTCGGGCTCAGAAACTCCTCTGCCCCTGGGTTTCAGATCGGGTCAGGGTTCGGACTTAAATCTACCCACCCACCCAGATACAAGCGATCTTTCCCACATTAGACAAGAGCCCTAAGAGACAGTACATCACTTCTGGGCCAGATTCCTCTGTAATGAATAAGGTTAAGGACTGTCGTGAGGAAGATGCAATCTCATTCTTCTGCACAAATTGCACGGTCAAGGGAATTCTCAACGCCATAAGTCGCCGTGATATAGTACACTTTGCTGACTTGGCGGCCCTAGTACAGAAGTACTGAGCGATGGAAAGCGCTTGGAAAACCCACACAAAATTCTTGGACCCTCCGGCTCTCACTAAATCCCTCGTCCGAACTAAAAGGGTGCGCTCCCATAAGCCACCCAATCCAATCACCAAAAAGCCAAAGCCCCTCACTGGGCGTGGAACCGTACTGGAGGGATGGCTCAATGGGCCATGTAAAATTCACAGTACACTGGATACTATACCAACACACTGCCTTAGAGCATGTTGGGTACTCCGGCAGGTGTCCAAGAGCGGCGAGGACCTCCTCGTTAATAATGCCGCAGAACCACATCCCACGGAGGATAACAATACAGTACTAACAGTCTTTGAGACTTTCACCTCAAACAATAGGCATAAGCGAGCACTCCGCAGCCTTGCCGAAGTCTGCCACGTTGCAGCAACAAATCCATGGAACGACACAGCTATAACTTTCAATGCCAGTGATGGACCTAAATTCCAAACAGTTCGGGCAACAGCCGCATTAGTCCTTAGTCCAATTGTGGACGGTTTCCGGCTTACTAAAGTGCTCATGGACGGCGGCAGCGGATTAAACCTCATCTACGAGGAAACTCTTAACAAGATGGAAATAGACAAGAGCCGCATTGAGCAAAGCAGCACGACCTTCAGGGGAATCATCCCTAGTCGGGAGGCACGATGTGCAGGAAAAATCACACTTGATGTGGTAATCGGCACGCCGGAGAATTATAGATCCGAAGAAATCATATTCCAAGTGGCCCCGTTCAGTAGCGGATACCACGCCCTTTTAGGGCGGGATGCATTCACGAGCTTTCAAGCTATACCCCATTACGGGTACATGAAGCTCAAGATGCCAGGGCCCAATGGAATCATCACTCTAGCTAGTGATCCGAACATAGCACTCCGCGCGGAAAACAAAACCGCTGCACTAGCCCTCGAGGCATTATCCGAAGCCCTCGCAGCTGAGGAACTTACCATGCTGCGCTCCATAGTGGATAGGGACGATGTGATACTCGACAAACGGCCCAAATCCACCTCTTTCAAACCAGCGGACGAAATAGTCAAATTCCAGGTCCACCCAACGGACCCTACAAAAACAGCATCAATTGGGACACAGCTGAACCCCACAATAGACGCCGCACTACGAGAGTTCTTGCACGAGAATTGGGACATCTTCGCCTGGAATCCTTCAGACATGCCAGGTATCGCACGCAGGCTGGCCGAGCATAGCCTAAACATACAAAAGGGATACAAGCTGGTCAAGCAGACTCTTCGGCGCTTTTCAGAACCCAAATGACAAGCCATGGGAGAAGAACTAGCCAAGTTACTCGAGGCCGGATTCATCAGAGAAATAAAACATACGGACTGGCTAGCAAACCTGGTGATGGTACCAAAGAAGGACAAATCATGGCACCTATGTGTCGACTTCAAGGACCTTAATAAGGCTTGCCCAAAGGATCCCTTCCCACTACCCCACATCGATCAAATAATCGACACTACCGCAGGACACGACTCACTGTGTTTCCTCAATGCATACTCTGAATACCACCAAATCAAGATGGCGGAGTCCGACCAAGCCGCAACGGAATTCATTACTCCATACGGCCCCTTCTGTTTCAACGCCATGCCCTTCGGGCTCAAAAATGCTGGTGCAACCTATCAGCGCATGATTCAGACATGCTTGGAAACACAAATCGGCAAAACAGTGGAGGCATACGTAGACGACGTGGTCATCAAGACCAGACACGTCGAATCCTTAATAGACGACTTGAGGCTTACGTTCGATAATCTCCGAACATATGACATCAAGCTCAATCCGGAAAAATGCGTCTTCGGCGTACCGGCCGGAAAGCTTTTGGGCTTCATTGTTTCCAATAGAGGAATTGAAGCGAATCCGGTTAAAATCCGAGCTCTGTCACAGTTGGCTACCCCAGCAGACCTAAAGCAAATCCAGAAATTAACTGGATGTGTGGCCGCCTTAAGCCGCTTTATCTCCCGATTAGGGGAAAAGGCATTACCTCTCTATCGCCTTCTTCAACGCACCAACCACTTCGAGTAGACGGATGCGGCTATGCCCGGACTGGAAGAAATAAAGGCCATCTTGGCCAGCAACCCAATCCTGGCCGCACCAAGTATTGGTGAACCCATGCTGTTATATATAGCTGCTACACATCAGGTTGTAAGCGCAGCGCTCGTCGTCGAACGAGAGATGGACGGACATAAATTCCCGCTTCAAAAGCCGGTATACTATGTATCCACTGTCCTAACTCCATGCAAATCATGGTACCCACATTACCAAAAGATAGCATACGCGGTCTTCATGGCATCCCAAAAACTATGACACTACTTTCAAGAGTGTTCAATCATGGTGGCCTCCGAAGTACCACTCAATGACATAATAAATAACCGCGATGCTACGGGCTGGATTGCCAAATGCGCTATCAAGCTCCTCCTGTTCGACATAATATACAAACCACGGCAAGCCATTAAGTCGCAAGTACTGGCCAACTTCGTCGGCGAATGGACGGAAGCCGAACTCCCTAAAGAGTACGGCGCGTACTCCAATTGGATCATACACTTTGACGGCTCCAAGATGCTGGCTGGTCTAGGGGCGGGCATTGTCCTAACATCCCCCACAGGAGATACAGTCCAATATGTACTTCAAATACTATACACAGATTCCAACAATGCAACCGAATATGAGGCTCTGTTGCACGGTCTTCGTATGGCAGTCTCCATGGGCATCCAACGCCTAGAAGTGCGCGGGGATTCAAACATCGCAATATCTCAAATAAATGGAGACTTTGATGCCAAGGACCCAAAAATGGTGGCCTACCGCAATGTCGTTCTAAAAATGTCAGCTCAGTTCGAGGGGCTCGAATTCCACCACGTGGTAAGAGAAAACAATCAAGCGGCGGATATCCTTGCCCGTATTGGCACTAAGCGCGACCCCATCCCACCTAACATCTTCCTAGAAAGGTTGTTCAAGCCATCCGTGGTATGGGAAGGGGAGACCGGCAATTTCAGTCCGGATCCGAAGACAACCCTAGACTCCGAACACTCTGACATAATCGGAGGCTCTGCCATCGAAATAACACCATCGGCCCACGAGATCATGGCTATAATCGCCCCGTGGACCGAACCCTTCTTAGCCTACCTAAATAGGCAAGAACTCCCCAAGGATCAAAATGAGGCACATTGCATTGTGCGGCGCTCTAAAGCCTACAAAGTCCACGAGGGAGAGCTTTACAAGAAAAGCGCGACTGGAGTGCTCCAAAGGTGCATCTCCGAAGAGGAAGGACGGCAGCTTTTGATAGAAATTCATGCCGGACTCGGCGACAACCATGCCGCAGCTCGAGCTCTCGTAAGCAAGGCCTTCCATACAGGTTTCTTCTGGCCGACAGCCCGAGCGGACGCACAGGACCTCGTCCAACATTGCGTCGGTTGCCAGCTTTTTGCCAATCAAAGCCATATGCCGCCTACCGCTCTCCAAACAATCCCCATAACCTGGCCCTTTGCGGTATGGGGGCTCGATATGGTTGGACCCCTTAAAGGAGGAAGCCATAAGAAAAAATATTTGTTGGTCATGGTAGATAAATTCACCAAATGGATAGAGGCCAAGCCAGTTAAAACGGCCGAATCCGGACCAGTGATAGACATTATATCCGAAAGTCTTACACTGTTACGGTGTTCCTCACAACATCATCACCGATAATGGCTCCAACTTTACAGCCAATGAGGTGAAAACATGGTGCGGCAAGATGGGTATTAAGCTAGATTATGCCTCTGTCTATCACCCACAAACAAACGGTCAAGTCGAACGAGCAAATGGTCTTATTATGAGCGGCATCAAACCCAGACTAGTGCGATCTTTGAAGGAATCAGATTCGCACTGGGTCGAGGAGCTTGACTCTGTACTATGGGGGCTGCAGACCACGCCCAATCGTACCACCGGATACACACCATTTTTCATGGTGTATAGCGTAGAGGCAGTGTTGCCCTGCGATATCATTCATGATTCACCTAGAGTGCGCATGTACGAAGAGAGAGAAACCGAGCTAGATCGGCAGGACAGTTTAGATGCCCTAGAGGAGGAGCGGGACGTCGCGAAGGCCCATTCCGCATTTTATCAGCAGCAGGCTAGGAGGTATCAAAGTAGAGAAGTACGGGCCAAAATATATAACATTGGCGAACTCGTTCTACGCCTACCGGAGAAGAAAAAGGACAAGCTCAAGCCCAAGTGGGAGGGTCCCTTCATCATTGACAAAGTTCTCACCAGAGGAGTGTACCGTCTGCGTGATGCATCAGATAATTGACTCGAGCCAAACCCATGGAACGCGGCCAGACTCCGAAGATTCTACGCCTAGTGTCGGACTCTGTGTTTGTCTCCTCACCTCTGTTTTTACTTTTTTATGTACATATATCTTATTTCTCTCTCTTCTATATATATATATATATATATATATATATATATATATATATCTTTAAAAGGTTCAAGTATGCTTTGACCGCACACTCCTGCCGCACTATGCATGCTCAATATACCTGGGGGCTTCTTATACAGAAGCCTAACTTAATTGTCTTCTAGGCTTCATGCCCACCATATATGCGTCATTTCTCCATATGTGCCCTTTTTCACCATTATATGCATCGATATGACTTAAGTTTTGGCCAAGCTGGGTTGCCTGGCTCTTGTGTTTATGCCCTACGTTCCCGTTAATTCAGCTAGGGCATAAGGGGAGCACCTCTGTGATTGCTACTGCAGGGTCAGACGGATGTGTACCTCGGACTGGGTGAAGCCAAAAGCTAGCGTTCTTAAGGGAATATTCAGTAGGTGAACAAAAGATGTCTTTTACTTATTACAATACATGCCCCCAGATGTTTATATCCTGCGGCATTTTTCGCAGATCGGACATGCACATTAATGCATGCACACCCAGGGAAAGGAACCCTTAACGGAACTATTCTCCGTGGAAGATGTTTCTTACTACCCATGTAATATAACATAACTAGTTGGGTACTTGTCTGTTCAAGCACTTATGACCCCTACGCCTGGTTTCCACGCATACCCCGGTTTTTTACATAACCGCGCGGGTATTCGGATACACTCCAGACTATCGGGTCCAGAGGTTGAAGCGAAAAGGTCGGCCAAGACAAATGATTTACAATCCGGCTAGGGACAAAATATGTCCTTCGAAGTATAAAAGTCACTTAGACTGACTGAATTCTTCTTCTATACCATCCAACAGGCTGTCTAGCCTACAATCCTGTTGGGAATACTTTACGGCTAAAGAAACCTGGTCATATACCAGACTAACGGGAATCTCTGCCCCATCTGGCCCTGCAGGTCCGACCTCGGCCATATGGTTCGGGTCAGCCTTTGTGTATCGCGTCTTCACCATGGCCCAGGCTTCCCTTGCACCTTGTCGGTAGGCCGACACCTTCCATAATCGGAAGCGCCGCCGTGCTCCCTTGAGCATCTCCACAAGCTCTCACATGCCTCCTGGCAGGGATGCGGAAGGCCACAAGGCATGGGCAATACCTTGCATCACCTGCTGAACTTGCTCGTGCAGTTGTGAGAGTTCTTGGAGAAGATCGCCTGCAGATCCGGGCATCTCCTCTCCGGGATGACCTGTCAGCATACCTACAAATATAATTATGTTAGCGTGTTTCTTCCACAAACTGTTTAAAGGTTCGTTCAAGCACTTACTAAAAATGCCGCGTTGAAGCCACTTATTTTCCTTCACGGAGTCAGCAAGTTGGCCCCGGACATCCTTTAATTCAACGTCCAGCCTGGTCTTTGCGTCCTGGAGATCATTCTTCTCCCGTATACCTTTTGTAAGCACACACTCGCCAGCTTTCAGCTGTCATTGAGCATGAGGGTCATCCTCCGATACGATCTCCGGATTACTTCCGGGATTGTCTGCAGAATCTATTGTTAGATCTGCACGCATGCCGAATACTAAACTGGTATACGTCAGTACATTCTTTTTGATCAAGACGAAAGTTACCAGACGAGGCCTTCTGGGGCTCCTTCATTCCTGCAACTGCGGCCCGCAGTTGGGCTTTGCACTCTTCCAGCTCTTTAGATAGCTGGGTATTCTTCTCTTTAAGAACCTATGCACATAATTGATACTTAAATCAGTTGTGCCAACTGTTTCAAGTCTCAGGGGCTACTGATATATGTACTTATCAAATTTTCTTACCTGTATGTACTTTACATACTGGTCCATAGCTCTGGCAAGGCCATCTTGAGCAGCTCGGATGTACGCGTCCCCTGAGCTGAAGGCGTTGAACGCCTCTTCAGAGAAATTAGGGTCACGCAATGTGGCCCGTCGGCGCCTGTGATTCATGGCGCTCTCCACTTCGGAGTTCGTAATGGATAATCTATCTGCGTCCTCTATCGGAGGACTGTATGGCTTTGCCCCCGCGGTAACCTCCGCCCTAGTGTCCGGCTTCGGAGTCCGGTTGGTGGAGGCATGACCCGCAGGCTCTCCGGATGTAGTCCGGCGAGTGCTTTTTCTGCTAGGGAGCCATGGGCATTATTATATTTCAAAGGACAATAAATTGCGTAGCAGGTTTCTTAATCATACCTCTGCAACGACGTCTTAGTCCTGACCACTTTCCTTTTAAACTGACCTGGCTTTGGGGCTCCTTGTTGACGAGCCACCCCAGGTTCGGCGTGGCGTTCCGATGACCTTCACTGTACAACGCAGTCCAAGTACAGTAGGTAAGGTGCATAGAAGGTATCCTTCTTGTGAATTGGGACTCCGGTCATACTTACATGCGAGGCAGGGAGTAGGCCAGGATAATCAGCTATGATGGACACCAAGGCACCATCACAACTTAACTGATAAAAGTTCCTGTCGATGAGCCCCACAAATGTGTCCGGATCTTCTTCAAGTCCGGAGTCAAGGGCCCTGTCGGGGTCCTCTGGTTGTGGAGACGGGTTGTGAACCTCCCTCATGTCTCTTCGCAGTTCCTGCTAGGAATTGGCAAGGTAAATATTTGTGATAAGGAATGTGGAGAAGGGCTGGAATAAAAGATAGCAGCTCACCCAGCTTGGGGGTTGTACATGGAGAATCCATCCCTTGGTTTAATCCGGATGAACTCCTCCTCTTCTCCTTTGAATAAATCGTACAATATTTTTGCCAGAGCGGTGGCGGAATCCGGACCTTTATGGCCGCAGTGGGTGGCGTCGTCTTCTCCATTGAAGTGCCACATGGGTTTTCCCCGATACTGAAGTGGCTGCACCCCCCGCATTATGCATATTGACATAACTTCAATAATTGTCAGCCTTGATCCGGCCAGTGTCTTTATCCTGTCCATCAGGAAAAGGACCTCTCTGTTATCTTCCTCCTGGGGGCTCCGTGGGCGCCAGCTGAGGCGTTTCTTCAATGGGGCATTGGTAAACACAGGAAGGCCCATCCGAATAGGGTCTGGAAGGGGGACATCCTCCATGTAAAACCATTCTGAAGGCCAGTCTTCGGATGTCTTCTTCGGGGTACCGGACAAGTATCCGGTCCCGGCGATGCGCCATATTTCGGCTCCACCCACTTGATATATTGACCCCTCCTGAGTACGGGGCATGAGGCAAAATAGCCTCTTCCATAGCTCGAAATGAGCTTCGCAGCCCAGAAAGAGCTCGCAGAAGGCGATGTAGCCAGTGATGTGCAAGATGGAGGCGGGGGTAAAGTGATGCAGCTAGAGGCCATAAAACTCCAAGAGCCCATAGAGGAACGGATGGATTGGAAATCCGAGTCCCCTCAGCAAAAACGAGACAAGGCATACCCGATCCCCCTTGGATGGATTGGGAAAACTCTCCGGTTGCTCCCCCGCCATTATAGGTGGAAAGTCCGGCTCGGGCGGGGACCATGTATGCGGGCGGGAGAAACCCCTGGGTCTGCAACTCTACTAATCGGCTATGAGGAACAGAACACCTCTCCCAGTCGCCTGGCTTAGTGCTATGGGAGCGAGAGGAGGAGCCGTGACGACCGGCCATGATAGAATGGATTCTTCCGGGCGCGCTCTGATGAATGCTCGCGGGGGAAGGATGCTGTGATTTGGATCTGAGGATCCCCGTCTCTTTAAATAAGACGATTCACTTATAAGGTCAAGGTGGCAAATGTAAAAATGCCCCGACTTCTCGCATTAGCTCGACACGTGGAGATGGCCATTATTGCAGCACAAAAGCCGAGGAGTGCAATATTGATGGGAAGCCGGACACTGCTTGTTACAACAGGTACTCTGGAGAATGTGGAGAAGAACCTGCCTTGCAATGCCGAAGACAATCTGCGTGCCGGACTCATCATTGAAGCCTGGTTCAAGGGCTACTGAGGGAGTCCTGGATTAGGGGGTATCCAGACAGCCGGACTATATACTTTGGCCGGACTGTTGGACTATGAAGATACAAGACTGAAGACTTTGCCCCGTGTCCGGATGGGACTCTCCTTTGCGTGGAAGGCAAGCTTGGCTATTCGGATGTGTAGATCTCCTTCTCTGTAACCAACTTTGTGTAACCCTAGCCCCTCCGGTGTCTATATAAACCGGAGGGTTTAGTCCATAGGGCAAGAACAATCATAATCATAGGCTAGCTTCTAGGGTTTAGCCTCTACGATCTCGTGGTAGATCAACTCTTGTAATACTCATATCATCAAGATCAATCAAGAAGGAAGTAGGGTATTACCTCCATTAAGAGGGTCCGCACCTAGGTAAACATCGTGTCCCCAGCCTCCTGTTACCATTAGCCTTAGACGCACAGTTTGGGACCCCCTACCCGAGATCCGCCGGTTTTGACGCCGACACTCTGATCAAAAGATGAGTGAGTAGAATAGGCTTAGAGGTGTACCCAATCAAATCTGGACTGGGCAAGAACCAGCTCATATCTGGAAGGGTGTTTGAGCCGGAAAGAAAATTTCAAGGATTAATTGATTATTGCGAGTATTCGCACACACGCTGAATCTATAGGAATAGAATTACAATCACAACAAATTTTAAAGAATATTGCTAGACATATGGAATTAATCCTAATGCAAGCAGGCAAGGAGAATCAAGAGCAATAGGCTCAGAGGATTTTGAAAGATCGGATACTATTTTCAGGTATTTTGGAAAGCATATGATCAACTTGGGACGAACGAACCCCGGTTAAGTGAATTAACCACAGTGCAAAAAGAAGCTGCAAAGCATAAGGCAGAAAGGATTCTCAGAACAACGGAGAGTACTAGGGGTATCTTGTAATAATAGGAGCAACTAAGGATGGATGTACAAGCGGCAATTATGTTATTCACGGGGATTATCGGTGGTCCGGAACTGCAAGGCAATTGGCACGGTGTCTCCAGAAACATCGAGGAGTATCTACAGAATCTTCTGGCAAAGCAAGCGATCATCGGTAATGTCGGGGCTCTTCGGGAGGAAGTGGGTACGAGAGCCTAATGTCAGAGTTAGTAAAATGTTTAACCCGAACAGACGAGAGATCAGAGTCCCAGAGTATAGATGAGGAATAAAAGATCCTAATACCACCCAATGGCGACGTGGGCCCGTAAGCCACACAGCCAAGTTAGTAAAACAGTTTTGAATGAATAGACTCAACTTTGGCCAAGGAGTTGGAAAGGGGGATCCTACAGGCAGTCGGCTCTGATACCAACTTGCGACACCCCCTATTCAATCGTACACTAATCATACACGCAAATGTGTACGATCAAGATTAGGGACTCACGGAAAGATATCACAACACAACTCTAGACACAAATTAAAATAACACAAGCTTTATATTACAAGCCAGGGGCCTTGAGGGCTCGAATACATAAGCTCGAATACAAATGAGTCAGCGGAAGCAACAATATCTAAGTACAGACATGATTTAAACAAGTTTGCCTTAAGAAGGCTAGCACAAAAGCAACATCGATTGAAAAGGCAAGGCCTCCTGCCTGGGAGCCTCCTAACTACTCTTGGTCGTCGGTGTTCGTCACGTGGTAGTAGGCACCCTCGGGGTAGTAGCAGTCCTCAAAGGTGGCATCTGGCTCCTGGACTCCACCATCTGGTTGCAACAACTAGAAAGAAGAAAGAAGGGGGGAAAGGGGTAGCAAAGCAACCGTGAGTACTCATCCAAAGTACTCATAAGCAAGGATCTACACTACTTATGGATCGGAATTAATGAAAGGGGTAGTATCTGTGGACTAACTATAGAATGCCGGAATAAGAGGGGGAGAAGCTAGTCCTATCGAAGACTAGCATCTTATGGAAACCGCCATCTTGCAACAACATGAGGGAGTAGGGTAGTATAACATAAGTCATATTTATGTAGTTGTATCAACGCTCCGGGATCCTTTTTCGACTCCCGAAGCAACATATCCAAAATCATGCCTCAGGATCCAGTTCTAGTTGTATCGATCGGGATACAACCCCAAGTGTCCGTTACCGTAGGACAGACTATCGATAGATGTTTTCTTCCCTGCAGGGGTGCACCAACTTACCCACCATGCTCGATTAACTCCGGTCGAACACACTTTCCTGGGTCATGCCCGGCCTCGGCCAAACAATACGCTGCAACCCGACCTAGGCTTAATAGAGAGGTCAGCACGCTGGACTAACCCTATGTCCCCAGGGGTCATGGGCCATCGCCCTGGGAACTCCTGCACGTTGCAAACGCGGCCAGTGAGCAGACCTAGCTACCTCCTTAAAAAGGCAGGTGCTTACGCAGTCCAACCCGGCGTGGTCGCTCAGTCGCTGACGTCTACTAAGCTTTGGCTGATGCATACGATACAGAACGCCCATACTATGCCCACGTGATGGTTAGTGCTATCAGGCCAGAGGCCCCTCGGATCAAATAACCAAATCGTAGTAGATTAGGAACGCGCGGTAACAAGCAGAGACTCACAAAAGATGTGACCCCGTCGCCCCGTCTCGAGGACTTGCGGCAAGGGCTAAGAATCCCCGGCCACACCTCATAATTATCTCGCGGGCACCTTCCAGGTCAACCCGACTACACATCACTCACAATTAAGCTCACGAGGGTACCCCTCAGGGCCGACCCGTCTTTAGTAACATGGTTCAGTGTAAATTCATAGTAACCATAGTAACTATGTGTCTAACACCAAGGGGAACCCTGAGGAACCACCCTCGGTGGATCCCACTCGATGTAATCATCAAGGTAAACGTAAGAGGAACCACCCTCAAGGTTCACACTTGAGGGGTTGCACGACAGAGTCGTATCGGAAGTGGTTAAGGAGGAAATCACCCTCGGTGACCACGATCAAATAGCTACACTACAGTGGTAACATCAGAAGTGCTGATGAGGTCTCACCCTCGGCACTCGATAGTAACCTAGTAGTGTCGAGCAACTAAGGGGAAAGTGATGTGCGGTGCCGGGGCCTGGTCTTCGATCCCGTTGATTGGGTCTTTGACGATGAAGCAGGGGCAATAAGAACAAGGTGGGGTCACTGATGATCACTAACCAACCTATACTAAGCAGTTTAGGATAAGAAGGTAAGGTACAACAGCAGATACAAAAGCAGGCTATGCATCAGAATAGGAGCAAACAATTACAGTAGCAAAATCTAATGCAAGCATGAGAGAATGGAATGGGCGATATCGGGATGATCAATGGGGGGGCTTGCCTGGAAGCTCTGCTGAAAAGGAAGAAGTGTCATTGTCGACGTAGTCGATCACCGGGGCATCATCGGCCTCGGGGTCTACCGGAGAGAAGAGGGGGAAGAAATAGTAAATATAAAGCACACAGATACATTGCTAAGCATGACATGACGAAAAGCAGAACTAAGGTCGACTTAACGTAGTGCTGCACGAAATAGGTGAAGGGGGAAAACAACCGGGAATGTTTTCTCGGTTCCGGACATGTGTGAGACAGATGACCGGAGGGGGAATGTTCCATGTTCAGATAGTTAGAGGCATCTAACAGGTAAACGGACCGCGTATTCGGATTCTTTGGATTTTTCTGAGCAACTTTCATATATAAAACATTTTCATCGGAGTTACGGTTTATTTTGTATTATTTTTCTAAGTTTTAAACATATCTGGAATTATTTTAAATCAAAAGAACTTAATGCGCCAGCATGACGTCACCCTGACGTCAGCAGTCAACCTGCCAGTTGATCGGTCAAGATGACGTCCGGGACCCACCTGTCAATGACATCGGGGGTTTGACAGTGTTTAATTTAATCTAAACTAGCTACTTAATTTACTGGACCCACCTTTCAGTACCTAATTAAGTTAATTAATTATTATTTTTATACGTTTTAGTTAATAAGGGGAGGTGGACCCTATCTGTCAGCTGCTGGGCTGGTCTAGTCAGCAGAGCTGACCGGTCAACAGGCCGGCTGGGCCCCTGGGGCCCACGGGTCAGTGACCTAGGTGGTGGCCCCGGGCCGACCACGTCAGCGCGGGCGACGGCGTTTAACCGCCGGTGGCCATAGCCACGGCGGAGGGTCGAAGTGCACCAGAATCCATCTAGGGGCGGCCTTTTTGCGAGCGGTTCACACCGTTCGAACGCGTGCACGACGCCGAGTCGGGTGGTGGTGGTGGCTCGCCCGGGGACGGCCGGAGACGGCGCCGGCGTGGAGCACGGGCGGCAGTGGCCTTCGGGCGCTCGATGGCGATGGTGCTTCGGGACACGGCTCGTCATGCGGAGCGGCTCTACGGGCGGCTGGTGCTCACGTGCATACATTGCCGCAGACGGTAGTAGGCAGGAGGCGACGAGCTCACCGGAGACGAGCTCGCGGTGGCGGTCGGAGCACTGGCCCATCGAGGACGGAGCTAGGAGGAGGGGGAGGAGTAGTGGGCGTGCGTAGTGGGTGTAGGCGGAGGTGCTGAGCACGACAGGGTGGTCGGCCGCGAGCTCTGTGAGGTGTGGCCACGGCGGCGAGCACCACCACGGCGACGAGCTCGGGCACGAGGGGGGAAGCAGCTACGGGGGAGAAGAGATGTGCAATGAGAGGGGAAAGGAGCCGGAGCTCACCGGGAAGGCACAAGGAGGCCCGGCGACAACTTAGTAGCAGCAGGGGGTGGCTGGAGTGGACGGCGATGGCAACGACCGAAGCGGAGGAAGGTGGTGATCCAGCGAGGCAGAGGGGCTCCGAGGTCCATGGCATGGTCACGGTTGTCGTGGTCGAGGACGAGGGGGGGCTCCCGGACACAGGCGGATAGAGGACGGGCGCCGGTGGCCACGCACACGACAAGGCCGCGGTGACGGCTACGCCTGGGCTGGCGCGGCGTGGCAGATCTGTGGGAGGGGAGAGAGAGGAGTGGGAAGCCAGGAGGGCGGGTGGGTGGATGAGAGCGGGGAGGAGCTCGAGGGGGCGCGACTGTCGCCCTTATCCCCTCGGGACGGCACCGGCGAGGTGGTGTGGCGGGGACGCGCGGGAGGAGCCCCGGTCGGATGAACAGGGGAGGAAGAGAGCGACCGAGGCAGGTGGGCCGCCTAGGTTGGGACGGCTGGTCCGGATGGGCCAAGGCCCAGGGAGGCAGGGGCTTCCTTTCCCTTTTATTTTTTCTGTTTTTTTTCTTTTATAGAGAGGGTTTTATAATATTTGGGGCACTTAAATGATTTTTGTAAAATATGGGAATTGTCCACATAAATACCATGCAATGTCTCGCACTGCCACAAAAAGTTTGGAAGAAGTTTGAATTTTTATAAATTTAAAAGGCATTTAATCTATTGTTCTAGCCACTGAATTAAATAGTTTAGTGCACTTAAACACTTGGCAAAAAAGTTGGTTCACTACTAATATTAGTTATGGATTATTTGGCACATGATGAATATTTTAGTTTTCAAGTCTGACAAATATGAATTTTTGACTTTAGGTTGGATTTTAATGAATTGTGATTTGGATCAAGTGAAGATTAGCAACAGTAATGTGATGACATGGCACCATTAACAGGGGATGTAGCATGACACTGGGGGTGTTACAACTCACCATCTTTCGTATAGTTCCAGCCCAGGAAGTCATGAACCACATGCCCTCCCACCGGTATTTGATTTATATCCACCACATCTTCAGCTGTAAACATGGCATCAATCTTTGCATGATCCCATCTATCTCCATCATCAGTTAGCAGATCCTCCACCCTAGTGATCCCCTGAATAAATGTTTGGCCCAGAGGCCTCAAAGAACCCTTGCGAGGGATCCAATTATCATGGTGAATGTGGATATTAGCCCCATCCCCGACGCGCCAAACCGGCCCTTCTTTCAGCAAGTCACGCCCCAAAGAGAATACTCTGGAATGTGTATGATCCATTTGAAGGACAAGTAGCCTGCATAATAGAGGAGTCCTTGAAATACCAAGCCCGTAGGACCCTTGCACCGAGCAAATTAGGCACTTGCAGGAGCCTCCAAGCTTGCTTCCCTAACAGAGCCTGATTGAAAGCTTCATAATTTCGGAATCCCATTCCCCCTTCTCTCTTTGACATACACATTTTGTCCCAAGCTACCCACACTCCCACCCTCGTACAATCACATGACATGTATCAGTGTCACGCCCACTCTGTCAACCGTGTATTCTTTTGAATTGTTCATACTAATGCAATAAAATAAAACTTCTAAAAAATTCATATTAATAAAAAAACACGAACAATCTTTGTTTGTTAGATTAGGGGTCTTCTCTATATGGTCAATATCTAATCACATCGATTATTCATCTATTTATTCCGAGGCCATATAATAGATTTATCCTATTCTATGTTTTTGCCAAATAAGCAGTGAAATAGACACAAACCACACGAGGCACATATAGGGGCTATCCAGGTGTTCCAAAAAGCCCGAAGAATACTCATTGTTATTCTTATAGAATATAGCTACAAATTGTCAGTTTGTCACATTGATCTAACATGGTATAGCAATTCTTGGATCTGTTTATTGGATACAAAGATGTAGTACGGCAAAAAATGGCAGATATACGTATGAATCTACCATAGTAATGTCAGCCTGGTAGACACTCTTCTTATTGATATATCACCTACTCCAAAGAAGCCCCGGTCGAACGGATTAAGAAAAGCAATAATTCACCTAATCATTCATCTTCCTAAGTGTACCTAAAGAGATCATAGTAGATAGACCATCCTTTTTAGCTAAAAAAGAAGCATATATTAGAATTTTATAAAAGAAAAATATCCTCAAAATTCTAACAAAAAAGCAAAACGACCAATCGTCTATGAGGTACACCCTCCTTTTATTTGTAACATTGGATATCATTGTCCGGCTTAAAAAGATCGGGGGTGCTAAAAATTCTGACGTCTAGTTTTTAAGTATGGAAAATTGAAGGTTCTTATGATGACTTTCTTTAGCCATAATTTTTGCCATGGTTTTCCATGCTTGCTAAAGGAAAATACCATCCTTGCAACAACATAAATTATTGCCATAGAAACATTTGATTTGCCATGCTAAAAGATCTGATGTTCGATTTGTAACAGAACACTACAAAGATAACGACGGTGCAATGAGATTGTAAAAATTACATTGGTAAGGACATGAAACAGTAAAAGCATTACCTATTATGATGTTAATATTTGTATTGACTTCATTCATTGTATTAACTTCATTAAGCAATTTGTTCCCTTTTTGAAAAATACCATATAAAATAAAATGGTTTGCCAGGAACCAACATAAATATTAATATAGCGATGTGTGGTTTTAATTGTTACGTTTTGTGACTCAAACTATATACAGCTCAAATATTTTCATGGCATTGCATATTTATTTTATAGTAAAGTATATGCTCAACCAAAAAAGGAGAATGAAGCTAGAAGTCCCACATAAGAAACTTTTATGTAAAAGGATATATCTTCAAAATCAGATATTTTTTGCCCTTGTTATTATTATGAACAACCGACAACCTGAATTTTGCCTTCATAAACCATTTAAAGTCAGATGTGTACTAATCTAATGTCACGTAGATACAACACATATGGTTATAATTATGGTGTTCTTTTTGGAAATGAAACATTACAATTATGCATCCACAAATTAAAGCTGGTCAAATATAATTCAATCAAATGGGATTAGAACCATTCTAACCGTGTAATATGAATATTATCACATTATGATTTAATTTCCATACACTTTTGACACATTTAAGATGATGCCCTCGCAACCTGGTTAATTACACATAAAAATGCAACTATCTACTTCTGAAGAGTGCAACCAAGAATTTGCTTTTTCCTCGCCGCCGTTTACATGGTATAATTACATTTTTTTTTCCTTTTCCATTCATAAAGCATCCTTTCTACCTTTGTTTAGAACTTGCATCCTATCTACTTATATACTCTTGCATGACCAACGATAATGGTTTTCTTGAAGCCCGCTATCTAATCGTGACCAATAACAAACATATTTTTGTAATTTTTTTGTTTGCTAACTATAGCCAACACGAAAGGTTGTCTTGTTTGTATATGCTGCTCACTTGGTCCAGTATAGAGGACTGGAGGTCCATGGAAGCACAGGGAGATACATCACCAGGGCTATGTCTCGCTTACCGCGAGACATGAGCATCTAGGTATAGCTTTAAGCGAGACCTAGCGTAGCCTCACCTAAAGAGATAGGCTAGTGGGCTGGCCAGTAATGTGCTTTCGTCACACCTTCGGAAAATTTTCCTGGACCTTTAAAGACATGTTGACAACATTAATGAAATGTTTGTGCATTTGAAAATGGTTTACGTACAAAAAAAATGACCATGACATATTCTCAAAAAATTATAGAATGTAAAAAATGTTCGCGTAATTCAAAAAAAATATTTTGTCCTACTCAAAAAATTGTGTGCCATTTTAAAAAAATGTTCACACGTATAAATGTGATATTTGAAAAATGTTTATAAAATGATCGTATAGTTTAAAAAATTCATGCCATTAAGAAAATGTACAACATGCATTTGGAAAATGTTTAACATGTATTTTAAAATGTTGAAAACAACTATTTGAAAAATTGTGCATCGTGTATTTGAAAAATGTTCAACGTTTATTAAAAAAAAGTTCCACGTGTATATGAAACATGTATAATATGAATTGAAAAGGTAGACGTGTGCCCATAAAAGAAAACAGAAAAGGAAACAAAGAAACAAAGAAAAACGATGAAGAAACACAAAAAAACAGAAAAAGAATAAAATCGGGTTGAAGCATCTCAAACCAGTCGAAACCGGACATAGAAGCTTCATAAAACCGCTTCCCAATACCTTCTCGCAGTAGACGAGAAATAGTATTTGTAGGGGCGGGATTTCCGGGATATAAATCCTAGCAAATGACCCTTGTGTCATCACCGGCCCCAGGATTACTGTTCGTTGGTGGACACTTTCCTTGATATAGAATTCCAAGCAATTACAAGACATTGAGTACAAGACCACAAAGATCCAATGAATATAACAAGGATCTCTAGTGGTGGATGACGAAAGTGACTCGTGGACCTCCAACGTTGATGGGACTCCATTCCCATAGAAACAACTGTCGAGAATAACTCCTATCTCGCACGGCTGTTATCTTCGAATCCTAGGTTGTGGGGTGTCTTCACAGTACTCCTCTCTGAATCATGATCTGGCCAGGACAATAGCCAGGGACAAGCCAGTGAGTACGTTTGAATGTACTCGCAAACATGATGAACAAAAGATATACCGAATCCATATGCTCGTAATGAATCAAATTATATGCATGAGATGACTGAAAATTAAAGCATGGCCCGATGAATATTAATACGGTGTAGAAGGATAAATAAAACATGTTAGTAGTAAATCAAGAAACTGAAATGGAACATCGGGCGTTGGCCCGCCTGAGGAATTCCAAGAAAAATGCTAACCGTGTGTCTGAAAGCGACGCCTCGAGAGGTCTTGAAAATAACTGCCTGACGGTTGTCTAATAGCGACGCCTCGAGAGGTCTTGAGAATACATGGCACAGTCAGGTGTCCGAAGCGACGCCTCATAAAGGGCTTATATGAAAAATAATAACACGAGTATCCAGGTGGACTAGCCATCCCAAGTGATACTCAGAAATGAAAATAAACTTGAGTATCTCGTGTAGTCTATCCATCCCAAGGGATACTCGAGGTTAAACATAAGAGGAAAAGGTTAGTCCACAATATTATTCATATCAACAACAATATTCATAATAGCCCCAGTAGTGACAATCATTATCCTGCAAAAGGATCCATGATCACTTTAATTATTTCCTCCGGAGACTGACACTAAGACCGACACTTGACCAACCCAGACTGTAGTCCTTAACCATGGACACGGCTATTCGAATAGGTATAACTCTGCAGAGGGTGTACTCTTTACCCACGTGTATAGGATTTCTTTAGCCAACACCGAGACGCTGACTAATTCCCGTTATGGCTTTTGGGTTGAAAACACACCTGACCAGCACACACCATATTAACTTTCCAGATGCCAGGAATCACCCAAATCATCGTTCAAGAAAAACTCTAAGGCGGGGAGACCATCGTCTGGAGTAGCATGGGATCACTATTAACACGCGTGGATTATAAGGGGTGCCCCCTCTCAACCCAACCGGATACACCCATGCCCCCTGACCTGTTGACTGGCATTGCAACCGGTACCTGTAAACCTTCATTGTGGTCTCTCTGTATGATGTGTGCGGGGAAAGGGGTTAACAACTTACTGAACAATACCCTACTTGTGGCAGGGACAAGTGCTAGCACGAAACCAGTATGGGGGGTACCGGAATAAGACTCGATCTATGGTCAACTCAGGAGGTTGAAGTTTCCCTATAGTGGTTACCACAATATATTCTCTTGGAAGTACCCAATAGGGTCGCCACCTGGTATGTCCCAACATACTCTCACTGTATCATTCTCGTCACAACGAGATTTCAGTCTCACGGTCACTTTTCTCGTGACCGATTCTTCCTGCAATTTAGCCTTGACCAACATGGGCATATGTGGCACATGAAAATAATCATACTCGCTTATACTTCATGTTTAAGCGAAGATAAAATACCATTAAGGGGATCATGCATGTATGAGCAACAATATGCAAACTCTATAGGAATTCAACATATTCATAATTCAAATACGCATGCCAGAAATAATTATGCAGTCACCATATCATGTGTTCAAAATGCTTGCCTTGAGCATGCAGAAGTGTTGGGTGCATTCCAAATGTTTGAAAATCTTATCTTCCCTCCATTTCCTATTTTCAAAATATTTCAATTACCATATAAAGCCATAACAATGCTAAAAAGTTGTTTGGAATTTTTTTAAATAAATACTAAAATAAACTAGATGAAATTTTAGAAGTAATAGAAAAAGAATCAAGTCAATTGGGGTTGTGGTTTAAAAAATAGAGGCAGTCAAAGTTAGGGTCGAATATGAATTTAAATAAAAACAGAAAAGAAAATGGTTCGGCTAGAAATGCATTTTAAGAGTAGGAAGACGTACTTCACAGAATACTCTTTCACTTAAAATGAGCTGGCACAACGCTGAGTCACTGACAGTTGGTCCGCCTGGCCCACTAGTCAAGTTTGACTGGTTCGCGCGCGCGCCTTCCTCTCCGACAAAACTGAGGGGCTGCTCCGGCGGTCCTCGCTGGCGAACGACGGCTCCCCTCGGAGTTCTGAGCACACTGGTGTGCTTGAGGCGTCGTGGCGATCCTTTCGGTGCTTGCCATGGTCATAGGGGTGGGCGGACTTTGCCGACGACGAGCTCAACCGAAGAACTCCGGCAGAGACGAATTGGGGCTTTCGCCCACGGTGGCTCCAGAGCAGAATTGAGCACGGGGATGGATTCATAGGTGCTCCAGGGGGCTATTGGTGAAGAAATCGAGGAAAGGAAGGGCCGGACGGCGTCGGAATCATTCGGACAATGGCGGCGGCCGTGGTTGCCGGAATTGGAGAAGACGACTATCTCCGGTCGTTCTACTTCTATTGAAGACTTACAGCGGGGGGAGGAGGAGTTGTGATGATTGGGGAGAGCTCGGGTGAGCTTAAATAGGAGGGAAGAGGTGGTGCCACTGCTTCCAGAGAATGGCCATGATGGCAATCGCCATTAGTGAGGTAGAGAGGGTGGTTAGGGGCGGTGGCCGTGGTTGGTGTGGACGGCGGCTCCTCGCAGTGATGATAGGGATCGTTGGTTGGCTCGGAGAGGTGCCACACACCTTGGGCGGTGTTGTCCCGAGGTGACTGCGGCGGCCGCGTCCAGTGATGGCAGGCGAGGGCGGTGGCGAGGACGTGGCGTGGCCGGTGTGTCTTTTTGTGCGGTCGGTGAGCTGCGGATGAGCCTGAGCCGTTGGCATTCAAGCGAGATGGGCCCGGACAGAGACGAGGCGAAGGCGTACTCATCGGGCGATGCTCCTGGTTGTCATGGATGGCGGTGGCCGGTGCATGGCCAAGGCTAGCTGTCGGCAGGCTGCAGTAGGTGGGGGTGGTCAGCTAGGGGTGGGGCAAGCCAAGGGAGGCAACAGTTGCGACAACAGAAGCTCGGTGCCGACGCGTGCAAAACGCGCGCTCTGGCCGTGCCAGTGCACACATGTGTTCGTCATATTGCTAGTGCGATCTAGGTTGACCCAAACAAGCTGAAGATTAGTAGGAGGGTGCCTCTAACCATGAGAGGAGTGATGGACATGCTGGTTTGGTCAAATGATCAGGTGCCCAATGCAAGTTTGTGAACTTGCAGAATACTGTCATGCACATGAGGTGTTTGACATATTGCTAGGGCCAACTAGAAAACTTTGTTGGATTTGAAACTTGGCAGGATAGGGGTCTCTTTAGATGATAGAGATGATGGTGGAGTTTGTTTGGCAAGGAGAGAAACTTGTTAGTGCAAGTTTTGCAAAACTTCAGTATTGGACAGAAATTACAGAAGAATGTTTGATGGACTTACAAGTTGAAATTTGAGCTGCCCATCTGGGCTTAAGGTAGGAAAGTTTCAAAATTAACAGAGCTAGGAAAGTTAAGGCTGTAGTTATAACTCAAGAGTGGGACCAAAATGAAAAGAGGGTGTTTCACTCAAAATTTTCAAAGGACCTAGTTAGGTTTTTGCATAAAAGGGACATATAGGCATCCCATGACCTCCCATAACTTTTGTGGGATTTTAAAACAATTATTTAAAATGATTGTAGTGCAATAGAAGCATTTCAAGTATTGAAAATGCTTTTAAAAGTATTACTTTGTGGCAAATTTTATTATAGAAGTATTTTCTACTGTTATTTATAATACAAATGGCAAGATTTATAAGAGACCCACAGACCACAATATTCCACAAAAGTAATCTTCTATGGAGGGAAGAGTTTTGGATAACAGAAAACGGAAAAGGCCCTGAAATGACCTCATATAACTAACAATTTTATTTCTGACCAAATTTTACTTAATAAAAATACGATTAAATTTTTGGGGTGTTACAGTATTCGCGGTGAGATGTACCTTCATACCGCCTTTGGCGCTCCTATAACGGGCCGGCCCAATATTGTAGCTTTTGGGGATGGATTTTGAAAACGCTTCCGTGGACAAGTTCGAACTGGTTTTCGAAGCTTCGGTGCGGATTTTCTTCTACTTTGTTTCTATCTGTTGATCCCTTTTTTCTTTCTAGTTTTTTTATTTTTCTTTGTCTTTTCTTCTTCATTTTTTCAAATACATATTGACTTTTTAAAAGACAGATTGTACATATTTAGTCTACACATTAAACATTTTTTATATACACACTGAACAGTTTTTTATTCGAGTACATGCTGAACATTTTGTCAAATTCCCATTGAAAAAGTTGTGTATGTTTTGACCACTTTCAGATAAATTGAACATTTTTCAAATACTCGCTAAATATTATTCTGAATATATGTTGAACATTTGTCAAATGCACATTGAACATTCTTCAAATACATGGTGGACTTTTTTTGACACACACTGAACATATTTTTCATAAATGCCATGATTTTTTTTAAAAGAGAAACATTTCTTAAATGTTAAACATTTGTCAAATGCACATTGAACAACTTTAAAATACATGATGATTTTTTATCCTAGATCAAACATTTTAAAAAAATCCATGAACATTTTTCAAGTGTTAAATATTTCTAAATGTTATAGAATTTTTATAATTGTTTGAAACATTTTTCCAAAATTATGCAATCTTTTACACTCTATAAAAAAATTGTTAAGATGTCAGGAGCATATTTCTGAAACACACAAACATTAAAAAAATGATATGAACATTTTAAAAATCATTTGAATAATACTTTTACATTGCATGAACATTTTTAATTCATAGTGAGTTTTTGAAAAATTGAAGTAATCTGTGTTCTTTTTAAAAAAAATATACCCTCTTTTCGTTATTTCAACGGGGTCCTATCCAAGAGAACAGATCCAAACCTTATTAGGCGCCTTAAGTGCTCTTAAAGTTTATTTGGCAAATCGACGCACAAACACCCTCCACCTTGTTCTTGGCCCATTTATTTAAATTTTTGCTCCTTCGCGGCCATAATTTTCGGCTCACTTCGCAGTGCATAGAATGGATCAGCCCATGTAAGCTGTCGCTGCTTGTTTTTTCTGAAACGTTCCCAGCCATTTTTTTCAGTTTGTTCTGTTGCCATTTTGCTTTTTTGGCAAACATTTTACAAATGTTATTTTTTCATATTTGTAAACTTTTTAAATTTTGCTAACTTTTTTCAAATCCATGTATATTTTTTGAATGCATGATTTTTTTTCAAATTTGCAATATTTTTTAAAATCTGTTAACTTTTTAAAAGTTCGTGAACTTTCTTTAAACTCATGAACTTTTTCGAGTTCACTAACTTTTTCAAATGCGCGATAAATTTTTTACCCCGTGATTTTTTTCAAATTTGTAACATTTTTTTAATTTATAAGTTTTCGAAATTTTCATATTTTTTTTTTTAAAAGTCAACGCTCAACTACGAACGGAAGCGATTAGGAACCGGGAGAACCGGCGCGTGGCGAGCGAGCTACATACATTACGTGGTGGCGCTTCACGTAAGTGCGCGGCCGCCCGCTCGTGCACGCTGGCCCCGGTCGGTGCGGTGGCACTTCACTTCCACAGCATACATACATTACGCACCCGCGGACAAAAATTGGCAGTGCGCCTCGCCTCGGCGGCAACGGGGCGTAGCAAAGTGCACCACCACCGAACGAAACCACGAAACGAAAGCAGCAGGCCAGCAATTATACCAACCACCAGCGCACCTCGCGCTCACGGGCGCTTTGGCCGGTCCTGCGATGCCATGCCATGCCGTGGCCGGTCCTGCGAGTGCGCTATCGCAGCGCACAAGCTCCGAGGCAGGAATTAAACTATCCCTTTGTCGACACCTGCCGCAGCCCGCTCCCGCGGCGTGGAGACCGGAGACGGAGAGGAACGCTGCGCCGCACCAGCCCACCCCACCGGCACCGCACGTCTCGCGGTAACCCAGAACTGCCCGTGCACGACACCAGTACAAGTAAAGTCGCCCGCCTGTCCAGTAAACGCGACTCCGGCTGACTGACACATCGGGTGGTTGGCTGTTACCGGCGGTCCTAGAGAGGAGAGTGGAGTTAACGAGCGAGCCCGTCCAAAAGCCACCCAGCCAGGGTCTCCTCTCCTCTCCTCGTGCCAGCAGTAGCACCCACCACCCAAGCAACGGAGAGGCCGTCCCCTCCCTCCCTCATCCTCCCTACGCCTGCCGCCTCTCCCACTTGCAGCGGCATTGCCTCCGCTCTCACTCCAGTCCTCCCCCCTCCCCTCGGCCCCGCCGCTCGAGGGAGATAGCGTCGCGTGCAGCTCTGCCGCTCCTACCCGCTTAATTGCTCGCCGAGGCAGCCGGAGGAGGTAGCTAAAGAAAGAGGTAAGAATTGACGAGCTTTTCTTTCCCGGTTTTCTTGGCCGCGTTTCGCCGTTTCCGGTGCAAATTCTGCGGCGCAACCGGAAATCTCTATCTTCTTCATTAATTTCTCTCCTTCCTTGCAGCCGCTGTGGCAGGCGACGAAAAGGGGAACGACCACCGACCATGGCAAGGCGGGGAATGCTGCCGCGCCGGCGCGAGTGAGCGATCTCGCAGATCTACGCCCGCCGCCGCACAGTATCTGCTCTCCCAGAATTTCCAGCCGGACCGTCAGATGAGTGGTGCCACCGGCCGGGCCTCTTCGATCTTCGCTCCGCGCGCGGATTAACCAGCCCGGCCGCATTTCGCTCCTCCGCACCAAGGAGATCGGGTGATTCGTCGGGGGAGAGGGAGAAGCCGGGGCCGCAGCGATGGGGAGCGTGGGTGACCTGGCCAACTACGCGCAGCTCACGGGGCTGGACGCGGTGCGCCTCATCGGCCTCATCGTCAAGGCGGCGGCCACGGCGCGGATGCACAAGAGCAACTGCCGCCGCTTCGCGCAGCACCTCAAGCTCATCGGCGGCCTGCTGGAGCAGCTCCGGGTGTCGGAGCTCAAGAAGTACCCGGAGACGCGGGAGCCGCTGGAGCAGCTCGAGGACGCGCTCCGCCGGGGCTACCTGCTCGTCAACTCCTGCCAGGACCGCTCCTACCTCTACCTCCTCGCCATGGGCTGGAACATCGTCTACCGGTTCCGCACCGCGCAGACCGAGATCGACAACTACCTCCGCCTCGTGCCGCTCATCACGCTCGTCGACAACGCCCGCGTGCGGGTCGGTAATCAGTCACCTCTCCCCAACCAAATTGTTTGTTTAGCTCTGTACTACTACTTGTGCTATAATACTAGTGTCATCGGACACCTAGATTGGTGCTAGGCTTTTAGGAGATGTTGATTTGTTATGTATTGATTCCATTCTGCTGGGATATACTTACATGCTGGTCTAGAAAAAAAGGTGGTGTGCCTTTTGAGATTTGGTGGAATATGATTGGATTGGTGGCTTTCCTGAGTGAGTGCTCTGGTGGGGTGTCTTGTTTTCTGCCGACTGCCTAGGAAGTTGCTGTGAACCAAAAGATTCTATTGTAGAATGTTTCCTTCTCTCATTTCATTTGAGTAAAAACATACCGCCTTTTTGGCGATGATCGTTTTCATTGTTTATGTATCAATATGATTGAATTGCTACTAGGAAGTCAGGCCATGAGCTCTCGTGGGTCACTAAACATGTGACCTTGGATTAGTCCACTGTTACTACCAACTTTTGCCGCTTCTCCCTGTATCATTTTGGCTTCAAGGCCTATTTTGATCATCATTTTTCTCTATCTCAGGAGCGAATTGAGTACATTGAAAGGGATCAATGTGAATACTCTCTTGACGAGGAAGACAAAGAGGTCCATGAAGCTCTGTTAAACCCTGACCCTAGCACAAATCCTTCGATAGTGCTCAAGAAGACTCTGTCCTGTTCTTATCCAAACTTGCCATTTAACGAAGCCCTTCGAAAGGAAAGTGAGAAGCTCCAGGTGGAGCTTCAAAGATCACAAAGCAACATGGATATGGCCCAGTGCGAGGTTATTCATCACCTGCTTGGAGTTACTAGAACCGTGGAAAGTTCTATTCCAGACGAAAGTACCGATGCCAAGGTTGCCAAGAAAACCAAGTCAAAGTGCACAAAAGTTAATGAAGACAGTGCAAAATCATATGATGATGACTCTCCAAAGAAGCAAAAAGATGCCTATGTTGCACCGCGGTTAGTAAGTTTAGCTAGACTCTCTTGGTGCCTGATTATGTATGATATCGTTCCAAAGAACATAAAAATAATATGAGTAAACTATTTTGGAGTCATGAATTTGTGTGCCTGGTTTAAAATTTTAAAATCTGTTACTATTTGGTAACTTGAACTAAAACCACGACACGTATTTTGCATCGGAGGGAGTACATCAATTTGTCTGATCCGATGGAAGAGAACTGGGCTCTTGTATGATGTTTTGAAAGTTACCCTCCACAAATTGAACTTCCATACTATAAGATCCTTGATAGTTTTCATTGCATGCAGGAGTTCTTCACCTGTTCCCTACAACCATGATCTGGTCTCGAGTACAGCATCATACAGTGATGAGTGGCATGCAGATTTACTTGGTTGCTGTTCAGAGCCAGCTCTGTGTATGTCTATTTGTTTTCTCAGTGTATAATGGAAATTTAATCATTATGCTCACTATTGCACTGATGGTTTTTATTTTATCTTTGTAGTTCTGTGCATGCTATCTCAAGCACAATATACGCTTTTGTCATATCACTCTCAAACGTACTGCTAACCACACAGTTTATGCTTGATTACATAGTTTGGCACTCTTATGTTGAGGTATTTTAATCTGAACACAACATTGAAATCCATGCAGTGGAATGCATATTAAACCGAAAAAAATAACATAAATGGCTATAGGATGTTGCTATTCTTAACACTTCTTCAGATAATGCCGTTAATGTGTGGAAAACAATATGGGAGGAGGTATACTTGATGCTTATGAGTGACCCCAATGATTCTTACATATTTTTCTTGCTGTTTGTCTGCTTGTGATAACACAGGTCTGAAGACCTTCTTTTTTCCATGTGGAACGTTCTCAAGAATTGCTTCAATCGCCAAGAACAAGCCCATGTGTAAGAAAATTCTCTTAAAGTTACCACATCAGCTGTCAGAGTTATGACAAGCAAATTTCCACGCACCTATTTTTTATCAGTTAACCATTTGCCAAATCTTCTAATGTGCTGAGCATCTTATAAATCAAAATTTCCATGGCAACAAAGATCTTATACTACATTAGGTCTACTTCCAAAAATAATGCAGTCACAACTTATGTGAGCCTAACTAACCTGTAACTAAAGACTGATTTACATAGTTACTTTGTGTTGTCGTCAGCTTCCGGAGAAGCCTGCAATGATATTATGGCGTACTCCCTCATATTGTCTTGTTGCTGTTACACTTGCTGTGTAAGGAGAAAGCTTCGTCAAAGGCTAAATATTGCGGTAAATATTCCTGGACATCTAAATTTATTGCTACCAGTTGATTTATACCCCCTCCCCGAAACACACACCAGGGACTGTCCATGTTACATGTGCAGTTTT
>NC_041387.1:560288624-560332004 GCF_002162155.2 Triticum dicoccoides
ACACATAGTTAACTGATTGCTACCAGTTGATTTATACCCCCTCCCCGAAACACACACCAGGGACTGTCCATGTTACATGTGCATTTTTTTTTGCGGGGGACACGCATAGTTAACTGATTGCCAAACTAGATTAATGTTAGGGAAACATCTGGTTTATGATTATTAATAGAGTAACTTAAATAATACTCCCTCCATTCCTAAATATTTGTCTTTCTAGAGATTTCAACAAGTGACTACATACGAAGCAAAATGAGTGAATCTACACTCTAAAATATGTCTACATACATCCGTATGTGGTAGTCATTTGAAATGTCTAGAAAGACAAATATTTAGGAATGGAGGGAGTACTATACCTCTTTGTCCAGTGCCAGTGTCAGACGTTTGATATAAGTCCCTAACACTACCTGCCAGAGTGTTCATATATACTATCGAACTCACAGCCCTGTATAGTACCTGAACTTCTGACTTTGTATGCTGCTGACAGGGAGGGTGTTGTGACGATTTCCTTTCACATGTAATGTGCTGTTGCTGTGCTCTTGTTCAAGAATGGCGCGAAGTAGAGATTCGTGGTGCATACGGTGAGTTTCCTATTCCCATGCCCACCAGTGAACCATGGACTATGATCTTCAGTTCTTACTTAAGCATGCGATAGGAGTTAGGACTGATATAGGAGCTCGGTTTTAGCCACTCTGTGAAAATGAGCTACATGCTGTTCCGCTCCGCTCTTTTGACTCCGTGGAGTTGGTGCGTTCGGCGCCGGTCCGTCCGCTTCAGGAGCGCAGTTGAGGAGCGGAGAGGATCCAAATAGACACTAGCATTGTTCAAAATGTGCTCTTGACAAACTTATGACAGAGAAAAATTTATATATAATCAAGCTGATACAATACTGAAGTCTCATTGCTTAGGATAGAAACAATTCAAATTGCTTTGTTTTATGGAATATTATTTTGAATGTCCCGCAGGAGGGAAGACAAAGATAACCCCGCCGGCACACCAGTACATGGAGCACTGAGCAGCTACTCTGCGATCCCTAAAAAAAAAGAGCAGCTCCGCGAGAGGCCTGGACTCCTGTAAATTAAAGATATTGACCTAAAATTGTCAGAAACCGTACTGCCATGGTAGTGATACCCGTCCAACATGCTCTACTGTTTGTGTTGTATTTATGCGTCATCTTGGTATTATGGGTCTTAGAACTCGATTAATTTGTCAAAAGTAACTAAACTCTTCAGTCTCAGGCCGGTTAGAGTCGGTGTTAACATTGCCATTGTTGTCTATATTTCGAAGAGGACGTGGTTTTCTGCTCGTGTTTTCCCCTTCTTTTTCCGAGCAACCTGCCTTACCATTTAGTTGAAACACAATTGAACATTTAGCAAGGAAACTGGCTAAAAACCAAGTTTTTACCTGAATGACAATACTTACTTCGATTTGTACTAAATCAGCAACAAATAATATGGGTCAGAGGGATTTGAAGAAAATCCACTGCTCACAGTTTGGAATGCTCTTTCTAGTCAAGAGGGGATTTTGACAAGAAACACAACATGATTTAATTGCAGAGGGTGACCACACGTGAACATTTGTACTTCTCCAACGCATAGGGCAACCAGTCATGTAAGAGCATCTACAACCGGACTTGCAAATCTAGGCCCTCAAACACGCCCGGACGCGTCCGCGGACAGTGACCAGGCACTCCTCAAATCGCGTCGTCCACATCCATGTCTCTCATATCCGAACCCCTACATCCATACTATAGCATGCAATGTCGATCAAACTACGTAGATCAGCTCCGGACATAGAAATTGCACAATAGTTCTCCAAAAGATCCACGAAAGTTCACACAAACGATGGGCAATTATATGCTACATCTAAAACTTGAAATTAAAATCAACTTCAGCACTTCCGGGCCGGCCCTTTCCCCTTCTGGTCGCCGGCGTAGTGATACGTCTCCAACGTATCTATAATTTGTGAAGCATTCATGCTATAATATTATCTATTTTGGATGTTTATGGGCTTTACTAAGCACTTTTATATTATTTTTGGGACTAACCTATTAACCGGAGGCCCAGCCCATATTGTTGTTTTCTTGCTTATTTCAGTGTTTCGAAGAAAAGGAATATCAAACGGAGTCCAAACGGAATGAAACTTTCGGGAGCATGATTTTTGGAACGAACGTGATCCAGAAGACTTGGAGTTGAAGTCAAGGAAGCTTCGAGGTGGCCATAAGGGTGGAGGGCGCCCCCCCTACTGGGCGCGCCCCCCTGTCTCTTGGGCTCCTCGTGGCTCCCCCGACCAACTTCTTTCGCCTATATATTACCATATACCCTAAAAACAAGACGGATCGGGAGTTCCGCCGCCGCAAGCCTCTGTAGCCACCAAAAACCTCTCAGGAGTCCGTTCCGGCACCCTGCCGGAGGGGGAATCCCTCACCGGTGGCCATCTTCATCATCCCGGCGCTCTTCATGACAAGGAGGGAGTAGTTCACCCTCGGGGCTGAGGGTATGTACCAGTAGCTATGTGTTTGATCTCTCTCTCTCTCGTGTTCTTGAGGTGATACGATCTTGATGTATCGCGAGCTTTGCTATTATAGTTGGATCTTATGATGTTTCTCCCCCTCTACTCTTTTGTAATGGATTGAGTTTCCCCTTTGAAGTTATCTTATCGGATTGAGTCTTTAAGGATTTGAGAACACTTGATGTATGTCTTGCCGTGATTATCTGTGGTGACAATGAGATATTCACGTGATCCACTTGATGTATGTTTTGGTGATCAACTTGCGGGTTCCGCCCATGAACCTATGCATAGGGGTTGGCACACGTTTTCGTCTTGACTCTCCGGTAGAAACTTTGGGGCACTCTTTGAAGTACTTTGTGTTGGTTGAATAGATGAATCTGAGATTGTGTGATGCATATTGTATAATCATGCTCACGGATACTTGAGGTGACATTGGAGTATCTAGGTGACATTAAGGTTTTGGTTGATTTGTGTCTTAAGGTGTTATTCTAGTATGAACTATATGATAGATTGAACGGAAAGAATAGCTTTACGTTATTTTACTACGGACTCTTGAATAGATCGAGCAGAAATTTTAACTTTGAGGTGGTTTCGTACCCTACCATAATCTATTCGTTTGTTCTTCACTATTAGTGGCTTTGGAGTGACTCTTTGTTGCATGTTGAGGGATAGTTATATAATCCAATTATGTTATTATTGTTGAGAGAACTTGCACTAGTGAAAGTATGAACCTTAGGCCTTGTTTCCTAGCATTGCAATACCGTTTGCGCTCACTTTTATCATTAGTTACCTTGCTGTTTTTATGATTTTAGATTACAAAAACCTATATCTACCATCCATATTGTACTTGTATCACCATCTCTTCGCCAAACTAGTGCATCTATACAATTTATCATTGTATTGGGTGTGTTGGGGACACAAGAGGCTCTTTGTTATTTGGTTGCAAGGTTGCTTGAGAGAGACCATCTTCATCCTACGCCTCCCACGGATTGATAAACCTTAGGTCATCCACTTGAGAGAAATTTGCTATTGTCCTACAAACCTCTGCACTTGGAGGCCCAACAACGTCTACAAGAAGAAGGTTGCGTAGTAGACATCACGTAGCTGTACCCGTCGTCGGCTGGTGGAGGATCGTCCGATTCGTCGGAGGAGAAGCCGTCGTCGTTGTCGAAGGAGGAGTCGACGATGATGAGGCCCTTGAGGCGCTGGACGCCCGGTCCTGCTGGTGCCCGAGCTTGGTCAGCCGAGCCGCCTCCTTCGCCTTCTCCAACGCCTCCCGCTCGGACTGCTCGATGGCAAGCCAAAGAGCCTTGGCGTTCTTCCGGCGAAGCCGCCGAGCGTCTGTCTCCGCCGTCGTAAGCGACCGATGGTAGACCCACGCGAGGAGCCGCTGGTCCTCGTCGGGCTCCGCCGGTAACCCACGCCGGCGGCGGATAGAGCTCTCCACAGCCTTCCTCTCCCTTGTCGGCTGCCTCTCGCGGCGGGCACGCGACGCCTATGACTCCGGCATGCGCGTCCGGGCCAGCAGGGCGAGCACAAGCACCCACCGCTGCCCACAAGGGGGAGCAGCAGCCGGCGGGGCGATGGGACAACTTGGGGGAGGCGCCGATTGCGCTGGCCGCCTGTCGGAGCTGCCCATGGGCCGAAAGGGGCCAACGCCGGCGTCCGAGCTGCATCGACTGGGAAGCGGCGGCTGCGGCGAGGCCGCAGATCCGAAGCTGCCCCCGTTGTCCACCTTGGACCGCTTCAAGGCGATGCAGAGGGCAAGCTCATACTCCGGATCCACCTCGTCGTCGGAGCGGCTGCCGAAGCTCGACATTACGCCGCATTCGATCGGAATCGGTGAGAGGAGAGGAGAGGATGGAGTGAGATAGGAGAGTGAGTGAGCTACGGTTTCGGAACGACGAGGCCGATGTTTTTTTTTTGAACATCCGTGGGATGATGGTGGGCCGGGCTTGTCAGGCGGATGCGCCCGGACGTGTCCGGACCACCCCATATCCGTCCTATATTTGGGCTGGAGATGGGGGGTGCCGGTCAGTCCGGACGTTTTAGTCCCGTTTGAGGCGTCCATCTGGGTCAAAAAAACATTACCGGATTGCCCACCCAGGGGTATGATGCGGCTTTGAGAGAGCATCTACAGCCACATGCATCAAATTTGACACCCTAAATCCAGCATTATGCAACACTCAAAGCTACTCCCTCCGTCTGGAAATATTTGTCATTGAAATGAATGTACCTAGATATATTTTAATTCTAGATACATCCATTTTCATTCATTTATGCGACATTTTGTTTTTTTAAAAGAAAAGGTGGCTGAGTGCCAACCTTGTATTTCAAAACAGGTTAAAAACCTGTGAAAGTCACATGTCACATGTTACATAACCTTGTGAGGTGCACCCAGGTGCAAGATCACAAGACAGAAGAAAAAGGTTAGGGAAGGAAGACTGCAGAGGTAAGGAGGGGGCAGCGACAAGTATTTTCGGACGGAGGGAGTATATCCTATGTTCCTTATAAGACATTTTCATAGTTTAATTTAAATTATCGAAAGATCTTTTTTTACAGGGAAATTACCAAAATATCTGACATTTAGAAACAAAGGTAGTACGTATTCCTTCCATCTGAAAAAGTTTATCCCTTAAATTAATATATCTAGCATCAAGTTAGTATTAAATACATTCATTAAGTTTTTCGGACGGAGGGAGTACTAAGCTTACTAGGCTACGTACTACTGCTAGAAACTAGCCGGGCATGTAAACAACCTTCGTGCCGATAGTGCTGGACGGACCGGCCTCACGGTCGTTCGCCGTCAACTGCAGCTCCGGCTCTCCGACCCCAGGTCCGCGAAGAGTTCACCGCGCTTCGCTTCAGAGGCGGCTGGTTTCCACCTCCACCTCCGACTAGTATTTTCCATGCTACATGGAGCACACCTGTCGGTGTGTTGCCGGACGTCGGCGGCTACTTCTGTGAGCAGGAGAGGCAGAGTCGCCACCATGGCCGAGAGTTCGCGGCGGCGACGCTGGGCGCACGGAGGTCATCAGGCTCTAGATTTGAGGTCGCCGGCTTCACTGTAACATTCCAATAATCACTAAAAACATGGAGTGTCAACATTCAGAAGACAGTTAACGGCTAGCACTTGCTAGCACTTTCTTGCTCACTGTTCACATTAATCTGTTCCACGAGTTAACTAGCAACAGGCAGTACATTGCTCGCGCTCTGGACGTAGCAGAAAGACAGAACAGTGGGAAAAAAAAGATCCATCTTCTCGTGGCGCAAATATAAATACAGACTTCCCTACATGCAATCAAAAACAGCCGGTAAGAACTAGGAGTGCCCTCCAGTTCACTTGCCCTGCTAGCCGTTCGAAGCCTTCACTCGCCTGAGGGACAGGTAGGCCAGCACCCGGTACCCGATGATCATCGCAACCAGGGCTCCGACTTCTGTCACGCCGTTATCCAGAGGTACGGAGGTCATCAGGATGTCTGGCACGGGGTCGTACTGCACCTTCAGCAGCAGCCTGTACGTGTGGTAGTTGAAGGACAGGTACCGGAGCCAGGATATGAATGGCGGAACCCTCTGCAGATCAGAGGGGAAAGGAGGGCAAATAGTCAGTAACCCAAGCCATATGCTAGTTATTACAAGATTGAAGACATATGTTTGTTCAAGAAGCAATATTCAGCCTTGCCCCTTCCATAGTACTCCCTACAAGTTTATACTAAAGTTGTACTGAATAAAAGACACTTATTTTGGTACGGAGGGAGTAGTAATAATTCAGCTTTGTATCGGTTGATAGGTGCGAATAGTACTCGCTCTCACCTTTACAAAGAACCCTCCTGCCAGCATGAATGTCATGACTGTGACTGAAGCTAGAGTAGTTGCCTTCTTGATATCCAAGAGGGTAGCTCCAATTGCCAGTCCTAGTCCCTGCATACAACTTCCTTCTTGAGTCATAGATTTCAAATCACTGTTAATGTTCTTTTGAGGTACCGTGCAATATTATAATATAGATTAGGAAACCTTTTCCCTTACTAATAAGCAACACATTGATGAAATGATAGACTAGATAACGGTGTGCTTCTTTCCGAGGGATTTTTTTTGCTTGCCATCTATTTATTTCGAGGCCTAGTATTTAACATGAATTTGATGTTCGTTCTGTTTTATTAATCCAAAATAAAGTCTTTTTTAACTAGAGCATGGATGGTGGCCACATGGTTAAATAGCAGAAAAAAACTTTCAGAATATAAAATATCTAGGTTTACTTAGTTCACAAACAGCAATATAAGAGATGTCATGGGCATTGATTGTATGACTGAACCAGTTTTGACTGCCATACCTGAGCAGCAATGATGCTGAGAAAGACGGTCAACATGCTAAGAAAGAAACGCATGGCACTTGCTTTGAGGCCTGCCATGAAGTAGACAATCACCATAAATATGACTGGGAGGAAAAGGTCTAGTGGCAGATCACTTGTCGTTCTGGCCAAGAAGTATGCACTGAGCTTGTACATGTCAGCTGCACGCTCCTTGTTCAACATTGCCCTCTCTTGAGGGAATGTGAAGATGGCAGTAAACACAGGAAAGAAACCCCAAAACACGGCTATGAAAAACAGTAAGCCTGCCTGCATAGACGAGAGGGCAGTGTCTTATGATGGTACATATCCTTAATTACTTGTAGAAGTATTAAATTGACCAATTTAATTATCCATTACATGTATCAAATAATTATTTGTGTGCATATACCTGATCTTGTAGACCTTTTGGTGTGGTGGGATCAGAGTGCCACCAGAGCAAACCTAAGATAATTGATGTAGCTATGACCTGGGTGATTCTCATCCAGCTCAAATAATCATGCCGTCTTTCCTTGAGACCTCTACAGAAGAGGATGGAATATTGTTGGCACCAGTTTGTGCCCCACTCTCGTTTCGAAGATGTTATTGTTGCCTTCATATCATCACTGATCGGAAGTGGTGCTAGAAGCTTCTTCTTCTCCTTATATGCCACTCGATGCTCATAAGCATCAACAAGGTACTGCATGAAATCACATACAAATTATTCGTACAGATCTAAAACGATTTGTCTACTCACAACACAAGCACATTGCTTTCATTTCTTCACCTCATGAACATCTTGTGCTGATGGCCTTAAGTTAATCTTGGAATTAGTATCCTGCAGATTCTGATTTTCCATGTGCACCTTGTCATCTAATTCGGAAGGAACAGAAACATCATTAGTGTTGCCATTAGCAAGATCCAGTAGAAATTCTGCTGGGTTCATTGCGATGAGCGGGTTGCATCCAATGGATGAAAAGTAGGGCATGGCTTCAGCTGTCTTCCCAAAGTAGAGCAAACTTCCTCTGCCCAGGAGGATAAGCTTGTCAAACTTATGAAACAGCCTGCTGGATGGTTGATGGATCGTGGTGATCACTGTCTTCCCAGTCTGCATCAAATAAACATAATTAAAGTTCAACTGAACTGTTGGGACAGGCGGACAGCTAATGCGTAATTTACTTTCATGTTACCTCAGCAATGTCATGTAGAAGTTGAACTATCCTAAGCGCTGTAGTTGAATCCAACCCAGATGTCGGCTCATCAAGGAAAAGCAAAGATGGATTGATTATAATCTCATTTCCGATGCAAACTCTTTTCCTTTCACCCCCTGAAACCCCACGCACAAAAGATCCTCCAATCATAGTGTCCTGGCACCTTCAAACACGCTCACACAATTAACTAAACTACCTTGCTATATATCAAAACAGATATGCTTATAAATCAAAGAAAATATATGATATACCTCTCGAGGCCCAGTTCATATATGATGTCCATTGCCCGTTCTTTCTTTTGCTCCCTGGTCATTGTTCTTGGGAGACGAAGTAATGCTGCGTATGTTAGTGTCTCCTTCACAGTAAGATGAGTAAAGAGAACATCATCTTGAGTCACAAATCCAATCCTGCAAACCAAGTAAAAATCCAATTAAATGTCAGAATAGCAATGGCATCATAACTAGAGGGACATCCAAGCCTACTTCTAGCTTCACAAATCCTAATATTCAAACAAACAGTGCATGCACTGACGACAAGCAAAAGATACATGTAGTTGGTTTCAGCCGGCAACCAGAAGCCATCAGGACTATGCAGAAGTGACCTGGGTTAGGAATTTTGCCGAACAGGTTACATACAGGCAGGTGGCTTCGCCACGCGCTGCTTTACCAAGAAGCAGGTACTAGTTCTAACTCACTTCTGTGATCCAATGAAGCGCAGGCCTTAGCCACTGGTTAAACCATGATGAGCGGACGCCCAAGAGATCGTCGTCGGTCGTCTTGACTCTTGACATTTGCGGTGATGGGTGGAGGAGAGAGAACCCGGCTAGGTGGTGGTCATGACTCATGACACAACGGTGAAGAGAACACGAGGAGACGAGGATCAGGACACTAGGGAAGGCGACGGCGAACGTCCTGATGCCGGAGAGATGCCTACAGGCTACACTACAGAGTCGCCGGAGTTTGAGAAGACTCGCCGGCTCGCCTAGCAGGCCAGAGGCGACAGCCTTTTTTTTTTTAGGTGAAGAAGGGGACCGCCGTTTGTGTTGCACTTCGCCTGGCCCAAACAAGGCCCAGCCACAGGCCCTAGACCCTTACTTGCCAAGTTACCATTTATTTCAGGAATGTCTCAAAAAAAACCATATTTTCGACGATCCGTGTTCAGTGGGAGGAGATATTTCCATCGACTACGAGACGCCTATGATAATTTCGTCAAATATACCAGCTCAATCTCTTGAAAGTGCTCATAGGGGTAAGGTCTATGTTTGTGTTCATAGAGATGAGTGTATGCACACTGACGGAGCCAGGAAATCTAAATGGACCGGGGCAAGAGCTGCTAAACTAGCTTGGAGAGGGCCAGACCAAAGGAATACAAAGCTAATACACTGTTTTAGCAGAAATACTCAGTGCCGTAGTGGAAATATTTGCATGTTCGCCTGGACCCAGGCCTGGTTGGCACCCCTTGTCTCCCCACTGTGTATGCATGTATATGCGAGAGTCCGCGTCTGTACCGTGTTCTAAAAAAGACCACTAAGTAGCCACTTCTCTTTTTTTTCGGGGTAAGTCGCCACTTCTTCTCAAAAAGTTCCCTAAAAAAACTTCTAAAAAATCACGATAGGTCGCCACTTATTATATAAAAAATAGCCCGCCACTCATTATTTACCATGCTCTCAAAAAAGAAATTCACTATTGACCCAAAAACAAGTGCACCAACAAGCTCACAAGGAAAAGACTCGTCATTCTTTTTCTAAGAAGAGGAGGAAGAAGAAAATTTTCACTGTAGTCACACGGACAGGAACAGACACAAGACAAAGACATCACGTAGTGAGTGACAACCTAACTACTTAGAAAAATAATGCAACGACAGACTGACAAGTCAAGCTACTTGCAGCCTCTATCTCAAGAGAAAAAGAAAAAGTCTTCACCTAATTAGACCAGGCAGCTGGAGGCCACCTTTTATCTTGCCGGCAAGCGAGGGAAGAACAAGAGCCACGAGATCGACCAGGACAGATTAGCAGGATAACCGTGAGTCGTGCCTAGCTAAGCCCTCCTTTATTAGCCGATCGACACTTCTGACAGGCAACGGCCATGCATGGGCTACACGTACGTGACGTACCTGTAGCATGGGCTACACGTACCTCATGCACCTCCCATGCATCCATCGTGTTAAGCCACGCGACACGATTTGATTTGATTAATGAGAAATTATTCGTCGCAGGGCCTAATTAATGGGAGGTAAACTAAGCATGCCCTACTCTAGCTATGGCTAGCTTTGCTAGGGTTAACTGGGTAGAACTAGGTATGTGAAGTTACCTGCGCTTGAGGGACTTGCCGAAGGGCTCGTCGTTGTAGGAGATGCAGCCGTCGGCGGCGGTGGCCCTGCCGCCGAGCATGCTGAGAAGCGTTGTCTTGCCGCTGCCGGAGGGGCCCATCATCGCCAGCACCTCGCCGGGGCTCGCCGACCCAGATATCCCGCTCAGTATCTCCCTCGGCGTCCCCTTCACCGCCACCCTGTACTTCACCTCCGAAAACTGCATGCACGCATGGCAATGGCCGCCCCGGCGCACTCAGTTTAGGAGTCAGTTGCATGTGTTTGTTTTTGCTCTGCTTTGGTACTAGCAAGTGGAGTACTGTACGTACCTTGAGGTATATGGGCAGGGTGGGCTCTGCCATGAGGCTCTTGCGGCGCGTGGTATCGGCGGCCTCGAGGTCGACGTCGTCGTCGCTGAAGGGCGCGAGCTCGGCGGAGGACATCATGTCCCGGGGCGGCGGAGTGAAGCCGGTGAAGGTGAAGGAGAAGCCGAGGCTGGCGCTGGACGCGCGGCTGAGCGCGGCGCCGCTGCTGACGAGGTCCTCCATGTCCAGCTTCAGCTGCGCGCTACGGGACTTGCGGATGTGGCTGCGCCCGTGGCTGTTCCCGCCGGCGCCGCTGCCGCCCGACGCGGAGCGCTTCCCGAAGCTGGACTTGCGCGACAGGCTGGTCACGTCGGCCGTGCTGAGCACCGTCTCCGCCGACGCCGTCCGGCTGAGCGACTGCGCCGTGGACGCCGACGCCGGCGCCGGCGGCAGCTGGTCCGACTTGCTCCGCCCGATCGTCCCGCCGTTGCCGTCCACCATCGGGCGCTCCATGATCGAGTCCATCGCCCGACCAACCTCGACCGCCAGCTCGTGCGTACCAACGTACAGGTAGAGTAGAGGACGCGTGTGTGTTGTAGACACTCGATAGACAGGTAGGTACAACTGTAGCTTTTACACGAGCCGTGAGAGGTGATATATACATACGGGCAGGGCCGGGCCGGGGAGCGCAAGCGATACACCAGCTGAGCTGAGCTGCATGCTCGGCGGGACGACGTGGACGGTGGCGGGGAGGGGGGAGGGCGACGTGCGGGAGCGGGCGGAGGCAACGGAGGGGCGGAGGCGCGCCAGCGCAGCGCCGCGCATTGATGGCGCTGGAAAGTGGGGGTGTGGCTGGGCGCGCCCGGGCTGCCACCCTCCGCACATGTCCCCCCTCACGACGCCGTATCTCCCAGGGCACCCATCGGCCCGGCTGGAGGCGCCGCGCGTACCACCGGCGCCGCGCGATGCGACAGGGTGGGCCGGGGGCCGTCCGTCGCCCGCCGGCCCGCCGTCGCCGTCGCCGCAAGCGCCGAAGCCAATCCGTCTGGCAGGCAGGTGGCTTCCTGGCTGGCATATCCTCGTGCGCGTGCCTGCTGCTTTTTCATGGATGGATCGGCTCGCTCGGAGTAGTAATTTGCTAACGTGGACGCACGCACGCACGCACGCATGACATGCCAGGTGACCTCACGTATGGATCCAACAGTTGCACAGCTGACCCCAGTTCAGTCGGAGTCCAAGTATACTTCACACTCACGTACAGTACGTAGAACGTACGAACCGCCCCTGGCTTTCTGCTTCCCGTAATCATCACACGTACAGCGCAATTAATCGGTCATCATGTGGTCTACTCGTACGTACAATGGTGGACGATATTGATCGATCGTGTTTCCGTCGATCGGCTCTGAGTTTTCTCATTCGCGTTCACTGTCTTGTTACGTGCCGACGAAACTGAATTACGAATGCACTGTCGCACCTAGCAGTGGCTAGGCTGAGGCCTTGGATTTCATCCTCACGATAAAGGTCTTGTCATGGGGAGGAGGACTACGCTAAGTTCTGTTGGATTAAATCGACGTACGTACGTGCGCGCCTTTGTGCTTTCCATAGTCACATACACAACTCAACTGTTAATGTGGATTTCAATTAGTAACAGTATATGTAGTGAACGGTCGAGAACGGCTTGGGCGCAACCCTAGCCGCCGCCACCCCCGTCCCATCTCCTCCTGCCTATCTTCTCGTCGCCGGAGAAGCCATCAAGCTAAGCCAGTCAGGCCGACGACAACGGTTGGCTCATCTCCTTGTTGCTGGGGAGCGGCTTAGTGGCGGCGGCCCATGTGCCTATTGGTGGTTGTCGTGTCGCCATGGCTATAGGGACAGGGTAGGGTGGTGGCGGCCGTGATGGTGGATCTTACCCTATTCCAGTCCGCAAAGTCTGGGGACGGGGGTTCTGGTTGCTGACGGCGTGATGCCTTTTCGCATCTTGATCGTCGGGAAGATTGTACGGGTAGGGAGCACTAGATCATGACCTGGTCCGGTGAGGGCCGACCTCTCCTACAACGTTCACATCTCATTCTTCATGACCCCTTCGGCATAGATACACACATTGATGCGGCCGATAGAGCCAGCGACTGTGGAAATTTGGCAGTAGAGGCTATTGGAGGTGATACATGCTGTGGCCATGTGTCCTCGCGGGGTAGTCTATCCCCTGCTTCTCGCCCATACGACGGTGAAGTCTAATGGATACCCGTCGTATTTTTGGTACAGTTGGGGTGTGCTACCTATCACCGCAAGTAGATCTGACATCTCAACACGAAATTCTTTACACACGACACTGCCCGCACGATCAGCAAACGATACGTCTTTCCCTACGGCGCTTCCTGCATGCAAGCGAGCTGTTGACACTGCCAAGTAGGATCGTGCATGCATTGTCGGTTTCATCCTATTCCGCGACTCTTGTGCTAATCGGGACTTTTTTTTAACATCAGTACAGACACAAACGATCACATACACGCGCATACACTCATCCTTATGAACGCACACACGCACACCCTATCCCTATGAGCATCTCCGAAAGACTGAACCGGCATATCATCTTGAGATTTACGAAGTCACCGTAGGTGCCTCGTCGTTGACGGAAACGTCTCCTTTCACTAAATGCGTATCGCCGGAAATCTTGAAATAAATTTAGGAATAAATGCAAGCACCAGGATTTGAACCCTGATGGACACAGTCCCTCTAACCATCCAACCACATGTTGGTTCGCTAATCGAAACATTTTAGAAAGATTATTTTGTCGCAAGATGTTGGTGGCAACTCTTTGAACTTCGTGTTTTGTGACACTCTTTTGAGTACCAGAAACTCGCTGGAGTATGCAAGTGTAGGGCCACGGCCCTTATTTTGGATTGAAATGACTAATAGTATCAACTTGATATTAATATATCACCCGCAAAAAAAACTTGATATTAATATATTATCTTTTATCGGAATAATATGGACTGAATGGTCGATTTGACACTGAATTTTCGTAATCACATTCACACTGCTCACAACTTGTCTCCTCACGTAAGAACTGACGTGACTGAAAGAACGAGGGAGGCACTGCCACTGCCACTGTCGCAGTGGCAAGTTGTTTCGACAAGAGCGGTCCCTTCCACGATTTAATGTGTTGTCTTAATAGGAAAAAAATGGTCTCTCATTAGTCAAGACTTACTTGGAGCTCCATTGAAAGAAAAAGACTAGCTTGGAGCAAGCACGCACCAATTGGAAAATGCAGTTGGCATGCCCACGAGGGTACACAAAAATTGCTATGGTCAATGGCGGCTGCGTCGTAATTTAGTTGTTGGAACGACTTGGAAGAATATTTTTATACTGAAGACTTCAGAGTACATGGAGGATGTAGATGCAAAATAACTAAACTTTTGCATCTACGAGGTCAAAAACCCATCTCCAACCGATGATGTAGATGAAAAAAAAAATCATCTGCGCCTTCCGAAGATGTAAAATATAACACCTCGCCGTATAAATATACATCTTCACATGCAAGAGATGTAAATTTGCCAGCCGCGTGCCAACTGCCCTACCGCCTTCCGCCCGTTTCCGCGCGACCACGGCCGATTTGGCCCAAAATCGAAGCCGCTCGACCGTCGCCACACCGCCCGCCTCTCCGTACTAGCATCGACTGCCCCCCGCAGCCGCCGATTCGATTTTGGCCTCTGCTTCAAATTGAAAGTTCGCCGGAGGTCCAGCTGTCGTAATGGCTTCCACGACGCGGTCGTGGACGAGCTGAGCTTGTTCTATCCTTGACCCACCACCGGGGGTAGGGGAGGCGCGCCCTGCATGCCCGACGGCCGCCCGCCTCCGCCGTTCTTCCCGCCACACGAAGCCGGCCGGCCGCAGCGTCGAGCTCCTACCGCCCCTCCGCCGCTCCTCCGCCGCCTCTACGCCACTCATCCTCCTCTCTTCGCCTCGAATCATCGCTGCTCTGCCGCCCCACGCACAGTCACCGCCTCCCCGCCGTCCCCACTGAACTCGCTACGGCGACAACGATGGGGTTGAATTCCGTTGACGGCGGCGGAGACCAGCGACAGGAGGCGGCTGGCGACGAGGAAACGACCCGGAGACTTTCGATGGCAGAGCGAGCTATTGCGCGGGCGAAGGGATTCGGAGAAATTTCCAAAATTTTGCCCGTGTCTATATATAGCCCGACCCTGTCGGTGTGACCGAGTGGAACAACTCGGTGGCACCGAGATGCATAACTGTGTTCAGTTACAGCAACTCGTGTGACCGAAAAGTTCAAATCGGTTTCACCGAGATTGAAAACTCTGATCAACTTAATGATCTCGGTAGGACCGAAATGGAGGAATCGGTCAGACCGAGAATCACAAAGAGGTTTTGGAAGTTTAAGTCTATGACGAATCGGGGACTCCGAGTGCTCCTCACACAGAGTGGTTCGAATCTGACTTGATCAAATTTTGTGATGTAGCATGAATAGAGTTTGAGACGAGAAAAACATAGATAGCTAGAGAGGGTTCTTAGGCATTCTTGTCCATCCACTTGGCCAAATGAAGAATGAACCAAACAATCAAAACAACAAGTGGATGTCGTTGAATGAGTAAAATATGCACCAACATGCTCACACAATAAAATGGCAAATGAAATATGTGGCAAAGCATGCACAACCAATTTTAGCATCTATCAAACAATTGGCGATGACTAGGTCATCTATATATGAGTATATTGACTTAGGAGTCAAATGAGAACATTTGATCATAGGTCATACTCATCATTTAATCTCAAGTGGGGTTACCATTTTTAGATAATGCATTTATGTGTTCACACCATTAGAGTTGCTTTGACTCAATTTTTTGAGTTAAGCTCCCCCTAGATGTGAGATCCCCCCTTTAGAGGGATGAACTAACCTTGGGTTTTTTCGATGATGACTTCATGTAGGTGTTGAAGATGTGGATGCTCAATGTTGAAGTAGATCATTTGGAGCAATCCTTTGGAGTGAGTTGCACTTTCAACTTGCCTACATGGGTTAGTCCCACAAGGAACAAACAAGAATATCCATAAACATAGAGTGATGCACACACAAGATGATATCCATGAAATCATTAGGTTACCTTGTCCCTTGCCTTACCAACATGAGGGTTTGTGACTCCTTGAACTAGTGCAAGATGTGGAAGTTGATTGCACTTGTCCTTGCCATAAAGATATGAGTGAAAGAATGTTGGCGGAGTCACCCTCAAGAACTCTCTAGTTCTTCTTCTTCGGAATCCACATCATCTTGATGGGAATCCTTGGAGTTGTAATTGTACTTGATGAAGGAGAACTTGACGTAGTCTTGGGAATCCACTTGACAAAGACCTTAGGTGCTTCTTCAAATGCATCAATCTCTTCTTGAAGCTTATCCTTGCCTTTGTTCTTATGGTCTTGTGGAGGAAGATCATCTTGAGCTTGTGTTCCCTTGAAGGAAGTAGGATCATACTTCTCTTGTTGAGGAACAAACTTCGTCTTGGGGTATTGATCTTCTTCCCACTCAACACCATTGGCATTGAACTTTCGTTCAAAACCAACACCTTGATTCTTCCGGTGTCTTCCTTGCTTGCGTACAATTTCCTCGAATTGCTTACCCCCGGCAAGGCTCTTGTAAACACCTTTCTTTATAATTCCCTTCAATAAGTTATTTTCTTGCTCAAGTGTAACTTGGCTAAGAGAATCATTAGTGGAATCAAGAGAACTACTAGAAGCAACAATATTGGATTTAACATTATTATTGTTACTACTAGAGGAAGTATCTTTCTTGTACTTGTTACCAGACTTGACTTGAGGCATGTAAGTAGATAAGAGTAAACGCTTGGCAATGTAAGAAGAACTTTTCTTACGGAGATCATCATTGATTGCCTTCAAGAACTCATGCTCTTGCTCAAGATTGAGCTTTTCAAAGCGTAACTTCTCATGAGCCCTTAAAAGTTCTCGATGATCTTCGAAGATAGTTTCATGAGCCAACTTTAGAGTGTTTAGTTCTTTAGTTAGAAGCTCAATTTTCTCCTTATCATTGTCATTCGTTTGATTAGCATGATTAATTGACGTTTCATCATAGTATTCATCACTAGAGTTGTCAACAAGTAAATCATCATCCACAAGCAAGTCATCTTCATCACTATTGAAATCAACATACTCAGGATGTGTTACCTTTGGACCTTTGGCCATGAAGCATCTTCCAATTCCTTCATTTGGTGAATCAAATATGTCATAGGAGTTGGTTGACACAAGTGCTAGACCGGCAACACCTTCATCTTGAGTATGTTCGGAGTCGGAGTGATAGCTTCTGTCGGAGTGATTGTCGGAGTCGGAGCCGGATACCCATTCACCAACATGAGCTTGATGTCCTTGTTTTGTGTAGCTCCTTGATGACTTGTCCTTCCTTTCAGAATCCTTGCTTCTCCGTGAGGGTCTTCGTTCATAACAATCATCTCTAGTCCTCCTCTCTCTTGGTGGTGATTCTTCTCTTTTGCTTCTTCTTTTTGGAGAATCTTCTCTTCTTTTGTAGGGTGCCGTACACTCATTGGAGTAGTGTCCAGGCCTCCCACAATTGTAGCAATTGCGCTCTCGACTAGAAGATCTTTTGTCATGATAAGACCTTGACTTGGAGCTTCTTTCTTTGCTTCTACTCTTGTAGAATTTGTTGAAATTCTTCACCATTAAGCTCAATTCTTCATTGAAGGTTTGTTTCTCACTTGATGATGTGGGGGCTTCACTTGAGGCTTTGTAAGCACCACTTGACTTGTTGTGAAGTTCCTCCTTATCCTTGAGTGACATCTCATGAGCAATAATTCTTCCAATGACTTTCGTTGGCTTGAGATCTTTGTAGTTTGGCATCATTTGGATCAATGTGCACACGGTATCATACTTTCCATCCAATGCTCTTAGGATATTCTTGATGATGAATCTGTCGGTCATCTCTTCACTCCCTAAGCCGGCAATCTCATTTGTGATAAGTGCAAGCCTAGAGTACATTTCAGCGACACCTTCACCATCCTTCATTTTGAACTTGTCAAGCTGAGTTTGGAGCACATCCAACTTGGATTCCTTGACGGATTCGGTACCTTCGTGCATATCAATCAAAGTATCCCAAATTTCCTTTGCATTCTCAAGACGGCTGATTTTATTGAATTCTTCGGGGCACAATCCGTTGAAGATGATATCACAAGCTTGAGCGTTGTATTGCAGTGTCTTCAATTCTTCCGCATTCGCTTCACGGTTCGGTTCTCTCCCATCAAAGAATTCACCTTGCAAGCCAATACAAATAATTGCCCAAACGACAAGGTTATGTCCGAGAATATGCATTTTCATCTTATGCTTCCAACTAGCAAAATCAGTACCATCAAAGTAAGGACCTCTACGGTGATAATGTCCCTCGCTAGACGCCATACTCTCCTAGGTTGTGAAACCAAGGCTATGACCACCAAAAGCTATGGAAATCAAAGCAAATGGAGACCAAAGCTCTGAAACCACTTGTAGGACCTTGAAGTAAGTCTAGAGGGGGGTGATTAGACTACTTGACCAATTAAAAACTTAACCTTTTCCCAATTTTAGAGTTTGGCAGATTTTAGCTATCTTAGGACAAGTCAAGCAATCATCACACAATTCAAGGAAGCATGCAAAGAGTATATAGGCAGCGGAAACTAAAGCATGCAACTTGCAAGAAAGTAAAGGGAAGGGTTTGGAGGATTCAAACGCAATTGGAGACACAGATATTTTTGGCATGGTTCAGATAGGTGGTGCTATCATACATCCACGTTGATGGAGACTTCAACCCATGAAGGGCAACGGCCGCACGAGTCCACGGAGGGCTCCACCCACGAAGGGTCCACGAAGAAGCAACCTTGTCTATCCCACCATGGCCGTTGCCCACGAAGGACTTGCCTCACTAGCAGTAGATCTTCATGAAGTAGGCGATCTCCTTGCCCTTACAAACTCCTTGGTTCAACTCCACAATCTTGTCGGAGGCTCCCAAGTGACACCTAGCCAATCTAGGAGACACCACTCTCCAAGAAGTAACAAATGGTGCATTGATGATGAACTCCTTGCTCTTGTGCTTCAAATGATAGTCTCCCCAACACTCAACTCTCTCTCATATGATTTGGATCTGGTGGAAAGAGGATTTGAGTGAAAAGCAACTTGGGAAGGCTAGAGATCAAGATTCATATGGTAGGAATGGAATATCTTGGCCTCAACACATGAGTAGGTGGTTCTCTCTCAGAAATGGTAAGTTGGAAGTGTAGGTTTAGTCTGATGGCTCTCTCCACGAATGAAGAGGAGGTGGAGGGGTATATATAGCCTCCACACAAAATCTAACCATTACACACAATTTACCAAACTCGGTGGGACCGATTCAACAGACTCGGTCGGACCGATTTAGTAAACCTAGTGACCGTTAGTGATTTTCGGTGGGACTGACATGCAACTCGGTGAGACCGATTCGGTTAGGGTTAGGGCATAACGTAATCTCGGTAAGACCGATTACACAAACTCGGTAAGACCGATTTTGGTAATAAGCTTTCCAGAGAGTTGGTCAGGTAAACTCGGTGGGACCGATTTGCTCTTTTCGGTGAGACCGAAATGCTACAAAAGGGAAACAGAGAGTTTACATTGCAATCTCGGTGGGATCAATCGCTCACTTCGGTTAGACCGAAACCTTACGAAGGGAAACAGAGAGATTACAATCCCATCTCGGTGAGACCGAGATCCCTGTCGGTAGGACCGATTTGCTTAGGGCTTGTGGCAGTGGCTATGACTTTTGGAATCAGTGGCGCCGGATTGGAAGAATAGGTGTGACCGATTTTGGCTTTGGGTTTAGGTCATTTGTGGATGTGGGAAAGTAGCTGAGGGTTTTGGAGCATATCACAAAGCACATGAAGCAAGAGGCTCATTAAGCAACACCTCATCCCTCCTTGGTAGTATTGGCTTTTCCTATAGACTCAATGTGATATTGGATCACTAAAATATAAAATGAAGAGTCTTGAGCCTTTGAGCTTGAGCCAATCCTTTGTCCTTAGTATTTTGAGGGATCCACTTTCATCATCCATGCCATGCCATTCATTGAGCTTTCCTGAAATAATAGTCTTGGAATAGCATTAGCTTAATGAGCTATATGTTGTTATGAATTACCAAAACCACCTAGGTATAGTTGCACTTTCAATGTCACAATTAAACTCGCCAATAGAGATACTATTTCACCAGTGGGAATTGTTAGAGATGTTGAAGTCTTGTGTGGGAAAACTAAATATCCTGCTGATTTTCTTGTTCTCAGTTCCCCACAAGATATTTGGTAGACCCTTCTTGAGTACTGTTAATGCTAAGATAGACTGCGAAAAGAATGTTGTTACTATTGGCTTGGATAATATGGTTCATGAGTTTAATTTCTCTAAATTTAGTAAACAACATCATGAGGAAGAATTGCCTAGTAAGGATGAAATTATTGGTCTTGCCTCTATTGCTGTACCTCCTAGTGATCCTTTAGAACAGTATTTGCTAGATCATGAAAATGATATGTTTATGAATGAAAGGAGGGAAATAGATGAAGTATTCTTTAAACATGAACCTATTCTGCAACACAATTTGCCTGTTGAAATCCTAGGGGATCCTCCTCCACCCAAGGGTGATCCCGTGTTTGAGCTTAAACCATTGCCGGATAATCTTAAATATGCTTATCTTGATGAAAAGAAAATATATCCTGTTATTATTAGCGCTAACCTTTCAGAGCATGAAGAGGAAAGATTATTGAAAACTCTAAAGAAGCACCGTGCTGCTATTGGATATACTCTGGATGATCTTAAGGGCATTAGTCCCACTCTATGTCAACATAAAATAAATTTGGAAGCTGATGCCAAACCAGTTTGTGATCCTCAACGACGTTTGAATCCTAAAATGAAAGAAGTGGTAAGAAAAGAAATACTCAAGCTTCTGGAGGCAGGTATAATTTATCCCGTTGCTGATAGTCAGTGGGTAAGTCCTGTCCATTGTGTCCCTAAGAAGGGAGGTATTACTGTTGTCCCTAATGATAAAGATGAATTGATACCTCAAAGAATTATCACAGGTTATAGGATGGCAATTGATTTCCATAAATTAAATAAGGCTACTAAGAAAGATCATTACCCCTTACCTTTTATTGATCAAATGCTAGAAAGACTATGCAAACATACACATTATTGCTTTATAGATGGTTATTCTGGTTTCTCTCAAATACCTGTGTCAACTAAAGATCAATCAAAGACTACTTTTACATGCCCTTTTGGTACTTTTTCTTATAGACGTATGCCTTTTGGTTTATGTAATGCACCTGCTACCTTTCAAAGATGCACGATGGCTATATTCTCTGACTTTTGCGAAAAGATTTGTGAGGTTTTCATGGACCACTTTTCCGTCTATGGTTCCTCTTTTGATGATTGCTTAAGCAATCTTGATTGAGTTTTGCAGAGATGTGAAGAAACTAATCTTGTCTTGAATTGGGAAAAGTGCCACTTTATGGTTAATGAAGGTATTGTCTTGGGGCACAAAGTTTCTGAAAGAGGTATTGAAGTTGATAAAGCCAAGGTTGATGCTATTGAAAAGATGCCATGTCCAAAGGACATCAAAGGTATAAGAAGTTTCCTTGGTCACGCCGGATTTTATAGGAGGTTCATTAAGGACTTCTCAAAAATCTCTCGGCCTCTGACTAATTTATTACAAAAAGATGTACCGTTTGTCTTTGATGATGATTGTGTAGAAGCATTTGAAATACTTAAGAAAGCACTAGTCTCTGCACCTATTGTTCAGCCACCTGATTGGAATTTACCTTTTGAAATTATGTGTGATGCTAGTGATTATGCTGTAGGTGCTGTTCTAGGGCAGAGAGTTGATAAGAAATTAATTGTTATCCATTATGCTAGTAAGACTCTAGATAGTGCTCAAAGAAATTATGCTACTACCGAAAAGGAATTTTTAGCAGTGGTGTTTGCTTGTGATAAGTTTAGACCTTATATTGTTGATTCCAAAGTTACTATTCACACTGATCATGCTGCTATTAAGTATCTTATGGAAAAGAAGGATGCAAAACCTAGAATTATTAGATGGGTTCTCCTGCTTCAAGAATTTGATTTGCATATTGTTGATAGAAAGGGAGCTGAGAACCCCGTTACAGACAACTTGTCTAGGCTAGAGAATGTTCTTGATGACCCACTACCTATTAATGATAGCTTTCCTGATGAGCAATTAAATGTCATAAGTACTTCTCGTAGCACTCCATGGTATGCTGATTATGCTAATTATATGTTGCTAAATTTATACCGCCTAGCTTCACATACCAGCAAAAGAAAAAGTTTTTCTATGACTTGCGACATTACTTTTGGGATGATCCACATCTTTATAAAGAAGGACTAGATGGTGTCATTAGACGTTGTGTACCTAAGCATGAACTGGAACAGATCCTACGCAAGTGTCACTCCGAAGCTTATGGAGGACATCATGCTGGAGATAGAACTGCACATAAGGTATTGCAAACCGGTTTTTATTAGCCTACTCTCTTCAAGGATGCCCGTAAGTTTGTGTTGTCTTGCGATGAATGTCAAAGAATTGGTAATATCAGTAGACGTCAAGAAATTCCTATGAATTATTCACTTGTTATCGAGCCATTTGATGTTTGGGGCTTTGATTATATGGGACCTTTTCCTGCCTCTAATGGTTACACTCATATTCTAGTTGCAGTTGATTACGTTACTAAGTGGGTAGAACCTATTCCAACAAGTAGTGCTGATCACAACACTTCTATTAAAATGCTTAAGGAAGTTATTTTTCCAAGGTTTGGAGTCCCTAGATACTTAATGACTGATGGTGGTTCACACTTTATTCATGGTGCTTTCCGTAAGATGCTTGCTAAATACGACATTAATCATAGGATTGCATCTCCTTATCATCCTCAGTCTAGTGGTCAAGTAGAATTGAGCAATAAGGAGCTCAAATTAATTTTGCAAAAGACTGTTAATAGGTCTAGAAAGAATTGGTCCAAGAAACTTGATGATGCATTATGAGCCTATAGAACTGCTTATAAAAATCCTATGGGTATGTCTCCGTACAAAATGGTCTATGGAAAAGCTTGTCACTTACCTCTCAAACTAGAACATAAGGCATATTGGGATATTAAAGAACTCAACTATGATTTCAAACTTGCCGTTGAGAAGAGGTTATTTGATTTTAGCTCACTTGATGAACGGAGAGCCCAAGCATATGAAAATGCCAAGTTGTTTAAAGAAAAAGTTAAAAGATGGCATGACAAAAGGATACAAAAGCGTGAGTTTAATGTAGGTGATTATGTATTGTTATACAACTCTCGTTTAAGATTTTTCGCAGGAAAACTTCTCTCTAAATGGGAAGGTCCCTACGTTATCGAGGAGGTCTATCGTTCCGGTGCCATAAAAACCAACAACTTCGCAGGCACAAATCCGAAGGTGGTAAACGGTCAAAGGATCAAACACTATATCTCAGGTAATCCTATAAATGTTGAAACTAATATTATTGAAACCGTGACCCCGGAGGAGTACATAAAGGACACTTTCCGGAACGTTACAGACTCCCAAAAGGAATAGGTAAGTGGTACGGTAAGTAAACCGACTCCAAAACAATTTTTAAGGTAATATTTCTCCGTTTTGGAATATTTAGAAAAATAGAAAACTAAGTAGCAGTCCGGGAGGACACGAGGCCTCCACGAGGGTGGAGGGCGCGCCCCCTACCTCGTGAGCACCTCGTGTGCCCTCCGGACTCAGTTTCCTTGCACGATACGTATTTTGGTCGGTAAAAATTCATTATATATACTCCCGAAGGTTTTGACCACCGTATCACGCAAATATCCTCTATTTTCGTTTCAAGCTGTTGCTGTTGCAGATTAAAGCCAAATGTCATCTCAAGATTCGCAGGGAGAAAGCTATGTGGCTGATTTCCTTGCAGACCCTAGGGCTACGGATACTTGGACCATAGTGGCTGGACCACAGAATAAGAAGAAGACTATGAGCCCAAGGAGAAGGAGGAAACAAGCTCAGACGAAGATGAAGTTCCGCTACCTCAACCAGGGGATATGCATGTGGAATTTAAAAAGTCAAGTCTACCTGTTAGAGCAAAGAAGCCAAAGATCGAGTTTATCCCTTTTTGCCTCTTGCAGGAAAATAAGCAAGAACTACGCAAAAGAGTATTAAGACTTGAGCGGGAGATCGAAGACCTAAAAGAGCAAAACATTATACTCAAGCGTAAATTGAGGAAGTCACCGTCATCATCGATAGTGCCACCACCTCCATCACCTCCGAGGATATAATCACATGGGCATGGGCACTCCCCTTGGCAACTGCCAAGCTTGGGGAGGTGCCCTGGTATCGTATCACCATCACAACTCCTATCTTTACAATTTTTCTTAGTTCGATCCTATTAGTAGTATCTTGATTTAGTAGAATAAAGTCATGGCATGATCTAGTTTTGAGTTTTGCTTTATGATCCTTCTTTGTAATCGAGTCCGTGAGCTATATAATAAAGATTAGTGTCGAGTCAAGGGCTTGATTGTTTTGCCATGATCTTGGGAAAGTAGAAGAAAAAGAATAAAAAGAATCAAGGAGCTCATATTGATCTTATTGAAAGTAATGACTTCACTTAGAAAGAGTATGATGATTAAAAGTTGTCGGGATTTGGCAAATATAGCTTTGGTCATCGTTGCAATTAATAGGAAGTAATAAGGAAAGAGAGGTTTCACATATAGATATATTATTATTGACATCTTTTATGGTTGGGAGCACTCATTAAAATATGACATGCTAAAGAGTTGAGGTTGGACAAGGAAGACAACATAATGAGTTATGTTTTCTTACATTCGAGATAAAATATGTTATCATGGATCATCTATTGTGTTGAGCTTGCCTTTCCCCCTCACGCTAGCCAAATTCTTAGCACCAAGTAGAAATACTACTTGTGCGTCCAAACACCCTTAAACCAATTTTGGCATGAGAGTCCACCATATCTACATATGGATTGAGTAAGATCCTTCAAGTAAGTTGTCTTCGGTGCAAGCAATAAGAATTGCTCTCTAAATATGCATGACTTATTAATGTAGAGAAATAAGCTTTATACGAACTTGTTGTGGACGCAATAAAAGCGACAGACTGCATAATAAAGGTTCACATACAAGGGGCAATATAAAGTGACGTTCTTTTGCATTAAGATTTTGTGCATCAACCCTAAATGCGCATGACAACCTCTGCTTCCCTCCGCGAAGGGCCTATGTTTTATTATTATCCTCTACCTTACAAGAGTCTCGGTGATCCTCACCATTCCTTTTTCATTTTATCCTTTCGCAACCTCAGCATGTTGGAAAGAGTATGATATACATATCTAATTGGATGTGGGGGAGCATGAATTGTTATTATTGACATTACCCTTGAGGTAAAAGGTTGTGGGGCAACTATAAGCCCCTATCTTTCTCTGTGTCCGATTAAAACTCTGTAACCACAAATATCGCGTGAGTGCTAGCAATTATGAAGGACTAAATGATAGTTGAGTATGTGGACTTGCTTTTAAGCTCTGACATAGACTCTTTCCGATGTTATGATAAATTGCAATTGCTTCAATGACTAAGATTATAATTGTTAGTGCCTGTAGGACCTTGAAGTAAGTATAGAGGGGGGGGGGGTGGGTGATTAGACTACTTGACCAATTAAAAACTTAACCTTTTCCCAATTTTAGAGTTTGGCAGATTTTAGCTATCTTAGGACAAGTCAAGCAATCATCACACAATTCAAGCAAGCATGCAAAGAGTATATAGGAAACGGAAATTAAAGCATGCAACTTGCAAGAAAGTAAAGGGAAGGGTTTGGAGGATTCAAATGCAATTGGAGACACGAATGTTTTTGGTGTGGTTCCGATAGGTGGTGCTATCGTACATCCACGTTGATGGAGACTTCAACCCACGAAGGGTAACGGCTGCGCGAGTCCACGGAGGGCTCCACCCACGAATGGTCCACGAAGTAGCAACCTTGTCTATCCCACCATGGCCGTCGCCCACGAAGGACTTGCCTCACTAGCGGTAGATCTTCACGAAGTAGGCGATCTCCTTGCCCTTATAAACTCCTTGGTTCAACTCCACAATCTTGTCGGAGGCTCCCAAGTGACACCTAGCCAATCTAGGAGACACCACTCTCCAAGAAGTAACAAATTGTGCGTTGATGATGAACTCCTTGCTCTTGTGCTTCAAATGATAGTCTCCCCAACACTCAACTCTCTCTCATAGGATTTGGATCTGGTGGAAAGAGAATTTGAGTGGAAAGCAACTTGGGAAGGCTAGAGATCAAGATTCATATGGTAGGAATGGAATATCTTGGCCTCAACACATGAGTGGGTGGTTCTCTCTCAGAAATGGTAAGTTGGAAGTGTAGGTTTAGTCTGATGGCTCTCTCCACGAATGAAGAGGAGGTGGAGGGGTATATATAGCCTCCACACAAAATCTAACCGTTACACACAATTTACCAAACTCGGTGGGACCGATTCAACAGACTCCGTCGGACCGATTTAGTAAACCTAGTGACCGTTAGTGATTTTCGGTGGGACTGATATGCAACTCGGTGAGACCTATTCAGTTAGGGTTAGGGCATAACATAATCTCGGTAAGACCGATTACACAAAATCGGTAAGACCGATTTTGGTAATAATCTTTCCAGAGAGTTGGTCAGGTAAACTCGGTGGGACCGATTTGCTCTTTTCAGTGAGACCGAAATGTTACAAAAGGGAAACAGAGAGTTTACATTGCAATCTCGGTGGGACCGATCGCTCACTTCGGTTAGACCGAAACGTTACGAAGGGAAACAGAGAGATTACAATCCCATCTCGGTGAGACCGAGATCCCTATTGGTAGGACCGATTTGCTTAGGGTTTGTGGTAGTGGCTATGACTTTTGGAATCGGTGGCGCCGGATTGGAAGAATCGGTGTGACTGATTTTGGCTTTGGGTTTAGGTCATTTGTGGATGTGGGAAAGTAGCTGAGGGTTTTGGAGCATATCACAAAGCACATGAAGCAAGAGGCTCATTAAGAAACACCTCATCCCTCCTTGATAGTATTGGCTTTTCCTATAGACTCAATGTGATATTGGATCACTAAAATATAAAATGAAGAGTCTTGAGCCTTTGAGCTTGAGCCAATCCTTTGTCCTTAGTATTTTGAGGGATCCACTTTCATCATCCATGCCATGCCATTCATTGAGCTTTCCTGAAATATATGTCTTGGAATAGCATTAGCTCAATGAGCTATATGCACTTTCAATCTCCCCCTTTTTGGTAATTGGTGACAAACTATAGATCAAAGCTTCGACAAAAGATAATAAGAATAAAAACATCATCGCTTTGAGAAATATGTGATAAGCAAGAGCTCCCCCTAAATTGTTGCATCGTTTAAAATTTGCTTTGGACTGCAAATGCACAAGGAATTAGGCTCATGGGTTACTCTTCCATGTCACATACATCTTGGCGGAGCGCTCACAATTATAAGTATTGAATACATGCACTCATCACCAAGCAAAGTGAATGATCACATAAGATAGATATGATAATATCATCAAACATGCATAAGTGTAGCTTATGATCAAACACATGATCATCAATGTCTCACACGCATAGTATCTCAACCAATCAAAAAGCAAACAAGTTTAAACCAACAAAGCAAGAGAGAACAAAAACAACACACTCTCTCTCGAAGCCTATGATCTATACATTTTTCTCCCCCTTTGGCAACAAGTTACCAAAAAGTTCATAGAAAATGCATAGTGCTAGATCGACTTTCACGCTTGATCTTCAGTTGGTGGTGTCCTAATAACTCCAAGGATGAAGGCTTCAACTGATGTAGAGGGTGCTGGAGTTGATGCTGAAGCTGGTTGCACTGGAGCTGAAGGGGCAGTAGCTGGTGCTGAAGATGTTGCTCTAGTGTCTGGCACTGGCACAATAGCTGACCTCTAGGCTCTAGGCACTCTGGCAAAGACATTTGTGGTTGTCTTGCCCTTCCTCTCCTGCATGTCATCCTGCAGTTGCTCCACAACTGACTGAATCTCAGTTACTTTGACATCTAGATCATAGAATTTTTGTTCCATGATTCTTTCCAAGCTCTCCTGGTTTTGAGTTAAGGTGGCCAACCCCTTCTCAATCCTCAGAGGTGATGCTATCAAGTAACCAAGCTGCTCCTGCTTGTTTTTCAAGAAATACTCAGATGCCTCCTCTTGAGTTGGCATCTTGGCAGCCTTCTCCTTCCTTGCCTTCTCCTTCTTCTCTTGAGCTTGAACTAATGATGGATCATCCTCATTCATGACACCTCATTGTCTTCAAAGTCTGGATAGAGTGGAAAATGTTCCCTATCCAATAGATATTTGTCAGTTCCCATCTTTGAGTTGATCAATTCCTGAATCTGAGGGGCATATCCACAGCTCCTCTTATGATCTGCTGCAGTCCTCTTAATGGTTTCAATTATAAGGCTCATGACTTTGAATTTTTGTGGCACATCAAATAAATGCAACATATTGATGGCATGCCCTCTGATCATGTTGTGGTCACCTGACTTGGGAAACAGAGTGTGCCTCAGAATCCAATTGATAGTAGGCAGCCCTGACAACAGAAAATGGACTGATCCAAAAGTGAAAGTCTCTAGGGCTTTGTCTGGGATCTCCTTATACATGTGTGCCGTGGTATTGTGTCCCATTTTCTTCTTGGCATATACATCCAGATCATCATCATTTTACTTTGGGGCATTTATCAGTTTTGCCCATTCTTCTATAGTGGATTGGTACCTTGTACCTTCAGACATCCAAGCAATTCTTCCATCTGGGTAAAAATGTGCTGTGGAGTAGAATTGCATGATAAGTTCATCATTATAGTTTGTGAGTTTTTGCCCAACAAAATCTGCAACTCTACAAGCAACAAAGCTGTCTTGCACTCCAGGATAGTGCTCTTCATTCTCCTTCATGTAGGTCCAGTCGACCCACCTCATATCACAAACTATGGGCTTCTTGTCCAATAAGATTGTCTCATAGAAGTCCTGCCGTTCCTTTGTATGGAACCTATAATCAACAACAGTTCTTCTCCTTGTGGCATATGGATCTACCATCCTGCATATCCTCAATCCTGAGTCTTTTCTGATGTTCATGTCCTCAGCCATAGGATGGGCATCATTGTGATCTGGTATCTTTGGCTTGAGCTTCCTTAGAACCTGTCCTTCTTCATCTTCCTCCTCAGCAACCTCAGGCACTGGGGCCTTGTTCTTCTCAATAGCTGGAATACTCCTGGTATTCCTCTTTGGTGCAGACTTGGCCTTGGGGGCAGCTTTGGGTGCTTCCTTGGGCTTAGATGTTGCAGCCCCAGATTTAATAGCATCACCCATAAGCTTTGGTGCCTTTGGTGCTGGTGCAGAAAGCTCTTCCTCTTCCATCATGGAAGGTTGCCCAACAACTCTGGCCATGGTCTTCTTGACCCTTTCCTTCCTCTTCTTGCTTTCATCAGCTGGCTCTTTGGGATCAGGATTTTCAGGCAGTTGAGTTGATGCTCTAGCCTTGGGCATAGGTTGCCTTCTTGCATGCCTTTTAATCTTCATGCCTGGCTTTATATCATTTGCTAAGCCATATTCCTTCTTTAGCACCACTTTATTGGAAGTAGCCTCATCTTCTTCAGCTTTGTAGTCCTCATCTTCTGAGTCTGAGGTTCTCTTTCTCCTTTGCCTGGTAGCAGCCTTAGGCAGGTTGCTAGGAGTGCTTCTGCTCCCTTCATCTGAAGTGCTGGAGGGACTAGTGCCCTCACTCAAGTGAATCTTCTCTGCTGACCTGTTTTGACTGTCACTTTGGTCTGACATGCTGCAAAAGCTGACTGCTGACCTTGTGAAGAGTTATAGATGAGACAGAGTGGATGAGCATCACAAAATGCAGAGATTTTTCAAAGGAATGATTCAAAAAATTCAGTTTTAGTTTCCACAGAAAGCATTTCAGATCAACCGATTTTCAAACTCGGTGATACCGATGCAGTTTTTGGAACCTAAACTGATGAACTCGGTTGGACTGAGTCATAGTTCGGTGGCACCGATACTGCTAGGGTTTCACAGAATCCTAAAATTGGTCGCACCGATTAGTAATTCTCGGTCAGACTGAGAGTCACTTGTGCAATGGCATATGCCAAATCGGTGAGACCGAGTTTTTCAACTCGGTGGGTCTGAGATGGTTTTGGCGGAAACCTAACCCTAAAAATTTGAATCTAATCTATTCTACGAACTACTTTGGCTGGATAGGATTGTTTCAATCGTGGTAAGAATCAATAAGAGTACAATGTGCTAGGAATCAGATGTGGATAGCACAAAGATCGAGTTCATACCCTAGTGCGGCGATGAACTCGCTACGGTGGCAATGGTGGGGGTTTAATTCCGTTGACGGCGGCGGAGACCAGCGACAGGAGGCGGCTGGCGATGAGGAGACGATCCGGAGACCTTCGATGGCAGAGCGAGCTATTGCGCGGGCAAAGGGGTTCGGAGAAATTTCCAAAATTTTGCCCGTGTCTATATATAGCCCGACCCTATCGGTGTGACCGAGTAGAACAACTCGGTGCCACCGAGATGCATAACTGTGTTCAGTTACAGCAACTCGGTGTGACCAAAAAGTTCAAATCGGTTGCACCGAGATGGAAAACTCAAATCAACTTAATGATCTCGGTAGGACCGAAATGGAGAAATCGGTCAAACCGAGAATCACAAAGAGGTTTTGGAAGTTTAAGTCTATGACGAATCGGGGACTCCAAGTGCTCCTCACACAGAGTGGTTCGAATCTGACTTGATCAAATTTTGTGATGTAGCATGAATAGAGTTTGAGACGAGAAAAGCATAGATAGCTAGAGAGGGTTCTTGGCATTCTTGTCCATCCACTTGGCCAAAAGAAGAAAGAACCAAACAATCAAAACAACAAGTGGATGTCCTTGAATGAGTAAAATATGCACCAACATGCTCACATAATAAAATGGCAAATGAAATATGTGGCAAAGCATGCACAACCAATTCTAGCATCTATCAAACAATTGGCGATGACTAGGTCATCTATATATGAGTATATTGACTTAGGAGTCAAATGAGAACATTTGATCATAGGTCATACTCATCGTTTAAGCTCAAGTGGGGTTACCACTTTTACATAATGCATTGATGTGTTCACACCATTAGAGTTGCTTTGACTCAATTTTTTGAGTTAAGCTCCCCCTAGATGTGAGATCCCCCCTTTAGAGGGATGAACTAACCTTGGGTTTTGTCGATGATGACTTCATGTAGGTGTTGAAGATGTGGATGCTCAATGTTGAAGTAGATCATTTGGAGCAATCCTTTGGAGTGAGTTGCACTTTCAACTTGCCTACATGGGTTAGTCCCACAAGGAACAAACAAGAATATCCATAGACATAGAGTAATGCACACACAAGATGATGTCCATGAAATCATTAGGTTACCTTGTCCCTTGCCTTACCAACATGAGGGTTTGTGACTCCTTGAACTAGTGCAAGATGTGGAAGTTGATTGCACTTGTCCTTGCCATAAAGATATGAGTGAAGAATGTTGGCGGAGTCACCCTCAAGAACTCTCTAGTTCTTCTTCTTTGGGATCCACATCATCTTGATGGGAATCCTTGGAGTTGTAGTTGTACTTGATGAAGTAGAACTTGACGTAGTCTTGGGAATCCACTTGACCGAGACCTTAGGTGCTTCTTCAATTGCATCAATATCTTCTTGAAGCTTATCCTTGCCTTTGTTCTTGCGGTCTTGTGGAGGAAGATCATCTTGAGCTTGTGTTCCCTTGAAAGAAGTAGGATCATACTTCTCTTGTGGAGAAACAAACTTCGTCTTGGGGTATTGATCTTCTTCCCACTCAACTCCATTGGCATTGAACTTTCGTTCAAAACCAACACCTTGATTCTTCCGGTGTCTTCCTTGCTTGCGTACAATTTCCTCAAATTGCTTACCCCCGGCAAGGCTCTTGTAAACACCTTTATCTATAATTCCCTTCAATAAGCTATTTTCTTGCTCAAGTGTAACTTGGCTAAGAGAATCATTAGTGGAATCAAGAGAACTACTAGAAGCAACAACATTGGATTTAACATTATTATTGTTACTACTAGAGGAAGTATCTTTCTTGTACTTGTTTCCATACTTGACTTGAGGCATGTAAGTAGATACGAGTAAATGCTTGGGAATGTAAGAAGAACTTTTCTTATGGAGATCATCATTGATTGCCTTTAAGAACTCATGCTCTTACTCAAGATTGAGCTTTTCAAAGCGTAACTTCTCATGAGCCCTTAAAAGTTCTCGATGATCTTCGAAGATAGTTTCATGAGCCAACTTTAGAGTGTTTAGTTCTTTAGTTAGAAGCTCAATTTTCTCCTTATCATTGTCATTCGTTTGATTAGCATGATTAATTGACGTTTCATCATAGTATTCATCACTAGAGTTGTCAACAAGTAAATCATCATCCACAAGCAAGTCATCTTCATCACTATTGAAATCAACATACTCAGGATGTGTTACCTTTGGACCTTTGGCCATGAAGCATCTTCCAATTCCTTCATTTGGTGAATCAAATATGTTGTAGGAGTTGGTTGACACAAGTGCTAGACCGGCAACACCTTCATCTTGAGTATGTTCGGAGTCGGAGTGATAGCTTCTCTCGGAGTGATTGTCGGAGTCGGAGCCGGATACCCATTCACAAACATGAGCTTGTTGTCTTCATTTTGTGTAGCTCCTTGATGACTTGTCCTTCCTTTCCGAATCCTTGCTTCTCTGTGAGGGTCTTCGTTCATAACGATCATCTCTACTCCTCCTCTCTCTTGGTGGTGATTCTTCTCTTTTGCTTCTTCTTTTTGGAGAATCTTCTCTTCTTTTGTAGGGTGCCGTACACTCATTGGAGTAGTGTCCAGGCTTCCCACAATTGTAGCAATTGCGCTCTCGACTAGAAGATCTCTTGTCATGATAAGACCTTGACTTGGAGCTTCTTTCTTTGCTTCTACTCTTGTAGAATTTGTTGAAGTTCTTCACCATTACGCTCAATTCTTCATTGAAGGTTTATTTCTCACTTGATGATGTGGGGCTTCACTTGAGGCTTTGTAAGCACCACTTGACTTGTTGTGAAGTTCCTCCTTATCCTTGAGTGACATCTCATGAGCAATAATTCTTCCAATGACTTCTATTGGCTTGAGATTTTTGTAGTTTGGCATCATTTGGATCAATGTGCACACGATATCATACTTTCCATCCAATGCTCTTAGGATCTTCTTGATGATGAATCTGTCGGTCATCTCTTCACTCCCTACGCCGACAATCTCATTTGTGATAAGTGCAAGCCTAGAGTACATTTCAGCGACACCTTCACCATCCTTCATTTTGAACTTGTCAAGCTGACTTTGGAGCACATCCAACTTGGATTCCTTGACGGATTCGGTACCTTCCCTTTGCATTCTCAAGACGGCTGATTTTATTGAATTCTTCGGGGCACAATTCGTTGAAGATGATATCACAAGCTTGAGCGTTGTATTGCAGCATCTTCAATTCTTTTGCATTCGCTTCACGGTTCGGTTCTCTCCCATCAAAGAATTCACCTTGCAAGCCAATACAAATAATTGCCCAAACGGTGGGGTTATGTCTGAGAATATGCATTTTCATCTTATGCTTCGAACTAGCACAATTAGTACCATCAAAGTAAGGACCTCTACGGTGATAATTTCCCTCGCTAGACGCCATACTCTCCTTGGTTGTGAAACCAATGCTATGACCACCAAAGCTATGGAAATCAAAGCAAATGGAGACCAAAGCTCTGATAGCACTTGTAGGACCTTGAAGTAAGTCTAGAGGGGGGGGGGTGATTAGACTACTTGACCAATTAAAAACTTAGCCTTTTCCCAATTTTAGAGTTTGGCAGATTTTAGCTATCTTAGGACAAGTCAAGCAATCATCACACAATTCAAGCAAGCATGCAAAGAGTATATAGGCAGTGGAAATTAAAGGATGCAACTTGCAAGAAAGTAAAGGGAAGGGTTTGAAGGATTCAAACGCAATTGGAGACACGGATGTTTTTGGCGTGGTTCCGATAGGTGGTGCTATCGTACATCCACGTTGATGGAGACTTCAACCCACGAAGGGTAACGGCTGTGCGAGTCCACTGAGGGCTCCACCCACGAAGGGTCCACGAAGTAGCAACCTTGTCTATCCCACCATGGCTGTCGCCCACGAAGGACTTGCCTCACTAGCGGTAGATCTTCACGAAGTAGGCGATCTCCTTGCCCTTACAAACTCCTTGGTTCAACTCCACAATCTTGTCGGAGGCTCCCAAGTGACACCTAGCCAATCTAGGAGACACCACTCTCCAAGAAGTAACAAATGGTGCGTTGATGATGAACTCCTTGCTGTTGTGCTTCAAATGATAGTCTCCACAACACTCAACTCTCTCTCATAGGATTTGGATCTGGTGGAAAGAGAATTTGAGTGGAAAGCAACTTGGGAAGGCTAGAGATCAAGATTCATATGGTAGGAATGGAATATCTTGGCCTCAACACATGAGTGGGTGGTTCTCTCTCAGAAATGGTAAGTTGGAAGTGTAGGTTTAGTCTGATGGCTCTCTCCACGAATGAAGAGGAGGTGGAGGTGTATATATAGCCTCCACACAAAATCTAACCGTTACACACAATTTACCAAACTCGGTGGGACCGATTCAACAGACTCGGTCGGACCGATTTAGTAAACCTAGTGACCGTTAGTGATTTTCGGTGGGACTGATATGTAACTCGGTGAGACCGATTCGGTTAGGGTTAGGGCATAATGTAATCTCGGTAAGACCGATTACACAAACTCGGTAAGACCGATTTTGGTAATAAGCTTTCCAGAGAGTTGGTCAGGTAAACTCGGTGGGACCGATTTGCTCTTTTCGGTGAGACCGAAATGTTACAAAAGGGAAACAGAGAGTTTACATTGCAATCTCGGTGGGACCGATCGCTCACTTCGGTTAGATCGACACGTTACGAAGGGAAACAGAGAGATTACAATCCCATCTCGGTGAGACCGAGATCCCTATCGGTAGGACCGATTTGCTTAGGGTTTGTGGCAGTGGCTATGACTTTTGGAATCGGTGGCGCCGGATTGGAAGAATCGGTGTGACCGATTTTGGCTTTGGGTTTAGGTCATTTGTGGATGTGGGAAAGTAGCTGAGGGTTTTGGAGCATATCACAAAGCACATGAAGCAAGAGGCTCATTATCCTATAGACTCAATGTGATCTTGGATCACTAAAATATAAAATGAAGAGTCTTGAGCCTTTGAGCTTGAGCCAATCCTTTGTCCTTAGTATTTTGAGGGATCCACTTTCATCATCCATGCCATGCCATTCATTGAGCTTTCCTGAAATATATGTCTTGGAATAGCATTAGATCAATGAGCTATACGTTGTTATGAATTACCAAAACCACCTAGGGATAGTTGCACTTTCAGTGCCCAATAATGTTTCTGATTCATGCTTTGGCTTTGTGATTAGATCACTACTTGAACATGAGTAATCACATGACAAAATCTATTTATGTTGCTGTTATGAAATAATCATGATGCCTGCATGTCCGTATTTTATTTTTATCGACGCCTCTACCTCTAAACATGAGGACATATTTATTGTTATCGGCTTTTCGCTTGAGGACAAGCGAGGTCTAAGCTTGGGGGAGTTGATACGTCCATTTTTCATCATGCTTTTATGATAATATCTATTGCATTATGGGCTGTTATTTCACGTTATGTCACGATACTCATGGCTATTCTCTCTTATTTTACAAGGTTTACATGAAGAGGGAGAATGCCGGCAGCTGCAATTCTGGGCTGGAAAAGGAGCAAATATTGAAGGACTATTCTGCGCAACTCCAAAAGTCCTGAAACTCCACAGAATACCTTAGAATAAATAAAGAAAAATCGTCGCCAAAGATGAAGGCCAAGGGGCCCACGCCCTGCTCACGAGGGCGGGGGCACGCCCCCCCTGGGCGCGCCCCCTACCTCGTGGGCCCCCTGGTGGCTGTCTGACGCCCATCTTCTCCTATATGAAGTCTTTCGATGAGAAAAAAACCAGAGAGGACCTTTCGGGACGAGACTCCGCCGCCACGAGGCGGAACCTTGGCGGAACCAATCTAGGGCTCTGGCGGAGCTTTTCTGCCGGGGACACTTCCCTCCGGGAGGGGGAAATCATCACCATCGTCATCACCATCGCTCCTCTCATCGGGAGAGGGCAATCTCCATCAACATCTTCACCAGCACCATCTCATCTCCAAACCCTAGTTCATCTTTTGTATCCAATTCTTGTCTCCAAGTCCGGGATTGGTGCTAGTAGTTTGCTAGTAGTGTTGATTACTCTTTGTAGTTGATGCTAGTTGGTTTATTTGGTGGAAGATCATATGTTCAGATCCTATATGCACATTATTACCCCTCTGATTATGAACATGAATATGCTTTGTGAGTAGTTACGTTTGTTCCTGAGGACAAGGGAGAAGTCTTGCTATTAGTAGTCATGTGAATTTGGTATTCGTTTGATATTTTGATGAGATGTATGTTGTCTAGCCTCTAGTGGTGTTATGTGAACGTCGACTACATAACACTTCACCATTATTGGGCCTAGAGGAAGGCATTGGGAAGTAATAAGTAGATGATGGGTCGCTAGAGTGACAGAAGCTTAAACCCTAGTTTATGCGTTGCTTCATAAGGGGCTGATTTGGATCCACATGTTTCATGCTATGGTTAGGTTTACCTTAATACTTTTGTTGTAGTTGTGGATGCTTTCAATAGAGGTTAATCATAAGTGGGATGCTTGTCCAAGTAAGGGCAGTACCCAAGCACCGGTCCACCCACATATCAAATTATCAAAGTACCGAACGCAAATCATATGAGCGTGATGAAAACTAGCTTGATGATATTCCCATGTGTCCTCGAGAGCGCTTTTCCTATTATAAGAGTTTGTCCAGGCTTGTCCTTTGCTACAAAAAGGATTGGGCCACCTTGCTGCACTTTATTTACTTTTGTTACTTGTTGCTCGTTACAATTTATCTTATCACAAAACTATCTGTTACCACTTATTTCAGTACTTGCAGAGAATACCTTGCTGAAAACTGCTTATCATTTCCTTCTGCTCCTCGTTGGGTTCGACACTCTTACTTATCGAAAGGACTACGATAGATCCCCTATACTTGTGGGTCATCATGTGTCCGAACGTTGTAATCGTACTTTACTAGATATGGTGCGATCTATGATGTCTCTTACTAATTTACCGCTATCATTTTGGGGTTATGCTTTAGAGATGGCCGCATTCACGTTAAATAGGGCACCATAAAAATACGTTGAGACGACGCCTTATGAACTGTGGTTTGGCAAGAAACCAAAGTTGTCGTTTCTTAAAGTTTGGGGATGCGATGCTTATGTGAAAAAGCTTCAACCTGATAAGCTCGAACCCAAATCGGAGAAATGTGTCTTCATAGGATACCCAAAGGAGACTGTTGGGTACACCTTCTATCATAGATCCGAAGGCAAGGCATTCGTTGCCAAGAATTGATCCTTTCTAGAGAAAGAGTTTCTCTCGAAAGAAGTGAGTGGGAGTAAAGTAGAACTTGATGAGGTAACTGTACCTGCTCCCTTATTGGAAAATAGTTCATCACAGAAACCGGTTCCTGTGACGACTACACCAATTAGTGAGGAAGCTGATGATATTGATCATGAAACTTCAGATCAAGTTACTACCGAACCTTGTAGGTCAACCAGAGTAAGATCCGCACGAGAGTGGTACGGTAATCCTATTCTGGAGGTCATGTTACTTGACCATGGCGAGCCTACGAACTATGAGGAAGCGATGATGAGCCCAGATTCCGCAAAATGGCTTGAGTCCATGAAATCTGAGATGGGATCCATGTATGAGAACAAAGTGTGGACTTTGGTTGACTTGCCCAATGATCGGCAGGCCATTGAGAATAAATGGATCTTCAAGAAGAAGACTGATGCTGATGGTAATATTACTGTCTACAAAGCTTGACTTGTTGCGAAAGGTTTTCGACAAGTTCAAGGGGTTGACTACGATGAGACTTTCTCACCCGTAGCGATGCTTAAGTCTGTCCGAATCATGTTAGCAATTGCCGCATTTTAAGATGATGAAATTTGGCAAATGGATGTCAAAACTGCATTCCTGAATGATTTCTGGAAGAAGAGTTGTATATGATGCAACCAGAAGGTTTTGTCGACCCAAAGGATGCTAACAAAGTGTGCAAGCTCCAGCGATCCATTTATGGACTGGTGCAAGCCTCTCGGAGTTGGAATAAATGCTTTGATAGTGTGATCAAAGCATATGGTTTTATACAGACTTTTGGAGAAGCCTGTATTTACAAGAAAGTGAGTGGGAGCTCTGTAGCATTTCTAATATTATATGTGGATGACATATTATTGATTGGAAATAATATAGAATTTCTGGATAGCATAAAAGGATACTTGAATAAAAGTTTTTCAATGAAAGACCTCGGTGAAGCTGCTTACATATTGGGCATCAAGATCTATAGAGATAGATCAAGACGCTTAATTGGACTTTCACAAAGTACATACCTTGATAAAGTTTTGAAAAAGTTCAAAATGGATCAAGCAAAGAAAGGGTTCTTGCCTATAATACAAGGTGTGAAATTGAGTCAGACTCAATGCTCGACCACTGCAGAAGCTAGAGAGAAATGAAAAGAAGTTCCCTATGCTTCAGCCATAGGCTCTATCATGTACGCAATGCTGTGTACCAGACCTGATGTGTGCCTTGCTATTAGTTTAGCAGGGAGGTACCAAAGTAATCCATGAGTGGATCACTGGACAACAGTCAAGAACATCCTGGAATACCTGAAAAGGACTAAGGATATGTTTCTCATTTATGGAGGTGACAAAGAGCTAGTCGTAAATGGTTATATCGATGCAAGCTTTGACACTGATCCGGACGATTCTAAATCGCAAACCGGATACGTGTTTATATTGAACGGTGGAGCAGTCAGTTGGTGCAGTTCTAAACAAAGCGTCGTGGCAGGATCTCCATGTGAAGTGGAGTACATAGCTGCTTCGGAAGTAGCAAATGAAGGACTCTGGATGAAGGAGTTCATATCTGATCTAGGTGTCAAACCTAGTGCATCGGGTCCAATGAAAATCTTTTGTGACAATACTGGTGCAATTACCTTGGCAAAGGAATCCAGATATCACAAGAGAACCAAGCACATCAATAGACGCTTCAATTCCATCCGGGACCAAGTCCAGATGGGAGACATAGAGATTTGCAAGATACATACAGATCTGAATGTTGCAGACCCGTTGACTAAGCCTCTTCCAAGAGCAAAACATGATCAACACCAAGGCTCCATGGGTGTTAGAATCATTACTGTGTAATCTAGATTATTGACTCTAGTGCAAGTGGGAGACTGAAGGAAATATGCCCTAGAGGCAATAATAAAGTTATTATTTATTGCCTTATATCATGATGAATGTTTATTATTCATGCTAGAATTGTATTAACCGGAAACATGATACATGTGTGAATACATAGACAAACTAAGTGTCACTAGTATGCCTCTACTTGACTAGCTCGTTTATCAAAGATGGTTATGTTTCCTAGCCATGGACAAAGAGTTGCATTTGATTAACGGGATCACATCATTAGGAGAATGATGTGATTGACTTGACCCATTCTGTTAGCTTAGCACTTGATCGTTTAGTATGTTGCTACTGCTTTCTGCATGACTTATACATGTTCCTATAACTATGAGATTATGCAACTCCCGTTTACCGGAGGAACACTTTGTGTGCTACCAAACGTCACAACGTAACTGGGTGATTATAAAGGTGCTCTACAGGTGACTCCAAAGGTACTTGTTGGGTTGTCGTATTTCGAGATTAGGATTTGTCACTCCGATTGTCGGAGAGGTATCTCTGGGCCCACTCGGTAATGCACATCACTATAAGCCTTGCAAGCATTGCAACTAATTAGTTAGTTGCAGGATGATGTATTACAGAACGAGTAAAGAGACTTGCCGGTAACGAGATTGAACTAGGTATTGAGATACCGATGATCGAATCTCGGGCAAGTAACATATCGATGACAAAGGGAACAACGTATGTTGTTATGCGGTTTGACCGATAAAGATCTTCGTAGAATATGTGGGAGCCAATATGAGCATCCATGTTCCGCTATTGGTTATTGATCGGAGATGTGTCTCGGTCATGTCTACATAGTTCTCGAACCCGTCGGATCCGCACACTTAAAGTTAGATGACAGTTATATTATGAGTTTATGTGTTTTGATGTACCGAAGGTAGTTCGGAGTCCCGGACATGATCACGGACATGACGAGGAGTCTTGAAATGGTCGAGACGTAAAGATCGATATATTGGACGACTATATTTGGACACCGGAATGGTTCCGGGTGAGATCGGGATAATACCGGAGCACCGAGAGGTTATCGGAACCCCCCAGGAGGTATATGGGCCTTAATGGGCTTTAGTGGAAAGGAGGGGAAAGGAGCAAGGGAGGGGGCGCCCCCCCCAAGCCCAATCTGAATTGGGAAGGGGGACGGCCCCCCTTTCTTTCGTCCCTCCTTCCTCTTCCTTCCCTCTCCCTCTCCAAGTAGGAAAAGGAGGAGTCCTACTCCCGGTGGGAGTAGGACTTCCCCCTTGGGCGCGCCTCCTCCTCCTGGCCGGCCCCCTCCTCTCCTCCTTTATATATGGAGGAGGGGGGCACCCCATAGACACAACAATTGATCCCTTTGATCTCTTAGCTGTGTGCGGTGCCCCCTCCACCATAGTCCACCTCGATAATATTGTAGCGGTGCTTAGGCGAAGCCCTGCGTTGGTAGAACATCATCATCATCACCACGCCATCGTGATGACGGAACTCTCCCTCGACACTTGACTGGATCGGAGTTCGAGGGATGTCATCGAGCTGAACGTGTGTAAGAACTCGGAGGTGCCGTGCTTTCGGTGCTTGATCGGTCGGGCCATGAAGACGTACGACTACATCAACCGCGTTGTGCTAACGCTTCCGCTTTCGGTCTATGAGGGTACGTGGACAACACTCTCCCCTCTCGTTGCTATGCATCACCATGATCTTGCGTGTGCATAGGAATTTTTTTGAAATTACTACGTTACCCAACAACCATGCATGTGGTGGATATTTGTGGTCTCTGGTGTCCGATTGGGAGGAGCGAGAGGAGGACCATGCATGTGAAGATAGAGAGAGAGAGAGAGAGAGAGAGAGAGAGAGAGAGAGAGAGAGAGAAGAGAAAATGACCACACAGAGGCTTTTGGTTGGTCAAGTGGATATCCGGACTCCGGTATATCTCCCCCACTTTTGTCTCCACTTTGCCGAAAAACAAACGTCTGGACTACTTCGCAGACCAATACGGGTCTCCACTGAATTGCGAGATTGAACAAATGTGACTGATCGGACATATATGGGAGTTTTGCGGGTCTCACTTGGATATGCTATGAAGAACACTGATGTACGCATTTTCAGGTGCAATGTACCATAAGGCATAAGGGTATCAAACGTGTTCTTGTGAGCTCGAACTCACATGCAGCCTTTGCTACAGTAAAATCTGAAAAATTATGTAAATATGCAAAACAATTTGAATTTTTTGACAACATACATTCTTGTATATTTCACATGCGCGCATTTTTTTTACGATAGAATGATATTCATGCAACTTTTGGCAAAAAAGATATCAATGCTTCAAAATGCTTTCAAAAACCGTCAGCATCAAGTCTTTTTTCCTACCGAGACCATTGTAAAAATTTGCACGCATGTGAGAGACGCATCAGTGTTTGTTACCACATTTGTTGAATCTTTTTAGCGTTTTCCGGATTTTATTATAGAAAGAGTGCATATGAGTTCGAGCTCACAAACCATTGCCTGCTTATCATTTTAAACTAGGTGATTTCCGGCGCGTTACGGCAGGAATTTGAAGATTAATTTCAGATGACTTATATATGAAGAAAATGATGTAAATCAAGAGGTATTATTCTTTAATGTAAAAATGTTTCTTACTTGCATTATCTGTGACAAAAAATATGCATGTTGTTTGCATGGGCTTGCAAAATAGTGTTAGTGGATACTGATATGGCACATTTCATAAGATGGAAAGCCATATGTTGAGAGAATTAGGCTTAGTGTTAGTGGGGATCAGCTATATAAGAATAGTAGATTCTCTAGTCTTTTATGAACATGCATATAAGAGCAACTCCAATGGGGCGACCCAAACGGACACGCGCTTTGTCCGCTTTTCGTCCGTTTGGGTCGGCCAAGCGGACGTGCACGTCCGCATTTTCAAATGTGTCGGTTTGACCGCCCAACGGAAGGCTGACCCAAATGTGCCGGCGCGAAATAAAAGAAAAACTCATAGAAAATAAACATAATTAAACATAAGTGGCCGGTCAACCGCCGGCCAAAGTCCACTTAAAGCTAATCAAACATTAATTAAAACAAAAAAAGTTTGCGCCGCCCCGCACGCTGCCCTAGACATCGACGGCCTTGCCCTTGCCCTTGACGTCGACGTCGCCATCGCCATCGCCGTCGGTAAGGTCGATGAAGACAGGAGCAGGGCCTGCCCACCCGAACGCCGCCTAGTACGCTGCCAGGGCCGCCTCCTCTGGCGGCGGCATTGCGGCTCGCCGTGCGCGCTCCTCCTCCTCCTCCTCCTCAAGACGGAGCGCCTCCGCGTCGCATCGCAGCGTCGCCTCGTAGCGCATCTGCCGCTCGCCGTCGGCCTGCTCCTGGAGGAGCCAGTGCTCCTTCCATCGTGCAAGGTGGGCCACCTCCTGCTCCGGCATCGCGGCGAAGTGGACATGAGGCGCGCTCACCCGCTCGCGGTATTGACCCATCCACGCGTAGGCCTCCTCCGGCCAAGTGGGTGGAGGTAGGGAGCTCTTCCACGTCGGCATCGGCTCGGACTTGGGCTCGGGGAGCGGCGGCGGTGGCGGTGGCGGGACGAAGAGCTGGGTGTGGACAGAGTCCCCTGCCGCCGATAGGGCAAGGGCTTGCTCTAGCCCATCCTAGTGCGCGTCTTCCTCGAGACAGCTAGCCTCCAGCGCGTGCTGCAGGGCCTCCTCGAGGGCGGCTTGGTACTCCGCCTCCACCTCCATTTCGTCCAGCTCTACCCGCGGGGGCGGCGGAGAAAACGGCGGCGGGATGACATCGACGCCTGAACGCCGTTGCTCCTGGTGTTTGAGGGCGAACCAAGCCTCCCAGTTGGGAGTGTCGGCGGTGTACTCCGGCATCCGCCGCTCCTCCGGCGTGAGCTGCGCGCGGCACCTGCACACCTCCTCGTCGTGCACCCGTTGGGTCCGTGGAACCACCGACACCGGGATCCTGTCCGGATCCACATGCCAGTGGTGCGGCAGCGTGACGTCGAGGTAGGGCAGCGACTGCCTGTACTACCAGTGCCACCGCGCTTGGTGCACCGAGATGTGCAGGCGCCGACGACCTGGGCGGAAACGCGTCGGTGCCGAAGGAGGAGGGGGAAGAGGAGCGCGGGAGGACGAGGCGCCGGGTGTGCCCTTGCCCTTGCCTTTGCCGCCGCTGCTGCCGAAGAGTCCCATGGCGCGCTAGGTTTGTTGTCGCCGGCGAGGAAGCAAAGGGAGTGGTGGTGGTGGT
>NC_041387.1:560332576-560390447 GCF_002162155.2 Triticum dicoccoides
GTGGACGGAAGTGGATGAGGCCGGCCCCCGCCGCACGCGTGCTTAAAAAAGAACGCTTCCACTGACTGACTAGTGGGCCCTCTGTTGGTGGTTTTTTTTTTGAGCATCAGTACAGACACAAGCGCTCATATACACGCGCATACACTCATCCCTATGAACGCACACACGCACACCCTACCCCTATGAGCACCTCCGAGAGACTGAGCCGGCATATCATCTTGAGATTTACGAAGCCATCATAGGCGCCTCGTCGTCGACGGGAACGTCTCCTCCCACTGAAAGCGCATCGCCGGAAATTCTGAAATAAATTCAGGAATAATGCGAGCACCAGGATTTGAACCCTGGTGGGTTGGGGATACCACTGTCCACCTAACCAACTCAACCACAGGTTGATTCGCAGGCCCTCTGTTGGTGGTTGTCATAAATAAAACGACAGACGGTAGTTGGCTGGCCTACAGGTGGGACCGCGTCGGACACCGAGGAGACGCGCTATGCGTCCGCGCCGACACATTTCAGGCGCGATTTTGGGCCGAAAATGGGTCGGCGCAGACGACAGGCGGACGGGATTTGAGTTTGGGTCGGCGCGTTGGGTTTTATTTTTGTCCGCGCTAACCCAAACAGACGCAGACGGACGAAAAGGGTCGCCTCATTGGAGTTGCTTATGCGCGTACACATAGCTTCACACTTCTTACCAGTGCTAGGGACGCGGCGTGCCAAGTGACCTCACGGACGCATCGACCAGTTGCAGAGCTGAGCCCCGCCGGAGTCCAAGTACTTCACACTCACGCACAGTACGTATGTACGAACGCCCCTGGCTTTATGCTTCCCATAATCATCGCACGTACTACAGCGCAATTAATCGGTCATCATGTGGGCTACTCGTACGTACAATTGTGGTGGTGGACGATATTGATCAATCGTGTTTCCATCGATCGACACTGAGTTTTCTCACTCACGTTCACTGTCTTTGTTACGTACCGACGAGACTTGAATTACCAATGCAAGGCGCTGTTGCATCCGATAAACAGTGGCTAGACCGAGGCCTTGGTTTTTTAGATAAAAGGCCATAACCCGACTTTATAAATAAAGCCACACGGCAGCGTTACAGACCCGAACATAAACACCACCAACAGGCGAAACAACGCGAATCCACCGAACAGAAAGTCTGGGACAGGCAAGCGAATGAAAGTTTAAGGGGATACATGGCAACCTGCCATACTCGGCGCGTAGGCTGGAAGGGAGAAGACTAAACCCGACGAAGAGAACAGAACCATGATTAAACGGCAGGATCCAGCCCGGAGATGTGGGATTCCGAAGCCCAAATTTTGGCGATGAGCAAGTCCAGGGCATCCCGCTCTTCCACCTTAGTCAAGAATCTCCACTGCTGCAATAGAATACATGATTTGAAAAGAACGTCAGCAGGCTTAGATGGGAAAATATCTCTACTCCTAATGGAGCAGTTGGTGAATAGTCCGCCAGTTATTTTTCGCTGGTTTTATTTCACCTCACCACTTTCGTTGGTTTTATATTGCTTGTTTTATTTCGTCTCCCTCCCACCTGCCTTTTCGCTTGACCACCCACATAAACCCATCAGGTTAGTTACCATATAAAAAATAAATCGCAATCAATCAAGTATTGATGAGATATTTTCTTATATTGATGTGATTTTCCCTTTCTTATCATCAATCATCTCCCTCCCACCTGCCTTTTCGCTTCACCACCCACATAAACCCATCAGATTAGTTACCATATAAAAAAATAAATCGCAATCAATCAAGTATTGATGGGATATTTCCTTATATTGATGTGATTTTCTCTTTCTTATCATCAATCATCTCTACTGCCTAAAAAATGCGTAGCTTTCCTTTTCCTGCCAACCGACCGCGTCCCGTCTCCCTACATCCGCCCTCGTTGCTCTGCCTCCCGCACGAAAAACACCCTCTCGTTTGACCTCCCCCAAACCCCGCACGACGGAAAAACCCAGCCGCCTGCTTCCCCTCCTCTTGACCGCTCCATACGTCCAGATCGCGGCCCCATCCCCATCCTCCTCTGACGTCACGGTGGCCGATGGACTGCCGCCACCACCCTCCTACTCTCTCGCCGCCGCCGTCCTCCCGCTCGCTCGCCGTCGCCGTTGCCACCAATCCCAGCGAAGGCGCCGTTGCTGCTATGTCGCCTCCTTTCCCCATCCAAGCCTGACCATGGCAACGACGCCCTCTCATGTGTCCTGCGGTGAGGTTTGGGGAGGCGCGACCACAATGTAGTAGGGATCTCACCGTGGACCCATCCGCTAGGATGGGTGTTGCCTCCGTTGCGAATGGGATCGAAGGGAGGGACTACTTCGTCGTCAAGGTCGGCGAGGCAGCGGCCGATTGGGAGCCCGGTTGTGAACATGGGAGTTCGTCCCCATGGAGGCGGCGGCCGTGGAGATTGGATGTGAAGCAACCCCACTTGCCGGTGGTGGAGGCTTGCCGTCAATGTGATCCTTTCTTCTCCCGGTATCCCCATTCCTTGCCTCCCATTACAAAAGCGAGCATGAATGAGAGCAGGGGCTGATTTTCATCAATTCATGTCTCATATTTTTAGTTGCTTTTTTTGAGATTATACAAGATGCTCCCGATCTATTTTGTCAAATTACTTGGATCATCTTATGGAATTGACAGCCATCGTATTTTTCACCTCATGTTATTTCTTAATCCTTGTCCCACTAGGCATCCACTACATGTTTGGTAATGACGTGATGTTGAGGCGGCTAGGAGAAGCTCAGCAGCCAGATCAAGGGCTATCGAGATGGATCTGGGAGCCAAGCAGTAGTTCTTCTGTTAAATTTTGGTTATTATCTTTTCTATTGTTACGATTGTGGGATGGTTGATTTTGACTCGGTGTAACATTTGCATTTGTTTCCCTAGCTTGTTGGCGTAGATGCGTGGTACTGCGGCAACTAATCAAGAGCGAGGGTAGTGCACATCAGAGCTACGCTAAATGTAGCGAGCCAACCACGAATTGGGTATGTTCACACGAGGGATGGGAGAGGAGAGGAACATTAACATTTTTCATGATTTGGATGAAAATTTCAGTTCGTAGTTTGTCCATACGTGGTGAGGGAGTCCTGGATTAGGGGGTGTCCGGATAGCCGGACTACCATCAGCAGCCGAACTATCATCGAGCGGACTATCATCATCGACCGGACTCCAAGACTATGAAGATACAAGATTGAAGACTTTGCCCCGTGTCCGGATGGGACTTTCCTTGGCGTGGAAGGCAAGCTTGGCGATACGGATATGTAGATCTCCTACCATTGTAACCGACTCTATGTAACCCTAGCCCTCTCCGGTGTCTATATAAACCGGATGGCTCTAGTCCATAGGACATCATCATACAACAACAATCATACCATAGGCTAGCTTCTAGGGTTTAGCCTCCTTGATCTCGTGGTAGATCCACTCTTGTAAACATCCACAATATCAATATCAATCAAGCAGGACGTAGGGTTTTACCTCCATCAAGAGGGCCCGAACCTGGGTAAAACATCGTGTCCCTTGTCTCCTGTAACCATCCGCCTAGACGCACAGTTCGGGACCCCCTACCCGAGATCCGCCGGTTTTGACACCGACATTGGTGCTTTCATTGAGAGTTCCTGTGTGTCGTCACCGATAGCTTGATGGCCTCTTCAATCTACAACGACGCAGTCCTGGGTGAGACTTTTCTCCCCGGACAGATCTTCGTATTCGGCGGCTTCGTACTACGGGCCAACCCACTTGGCCATCTGGAGCAGATCGAAAGCTACGCCCCTGGCCGTCAGGTCAGGTTTGGGAGCCTAAACTTCACGGCCGATATCCGCGGGGACTTGATCTTCGACGGATCCGAGCCACAGCCGAGCGTGCCGCGCTGTCACGATGGGCATGACCTAACTCTGCCGCCGGACAGCACCTTGGAGGCCGCACATGAATCCGCTCCGACCCATAGTCCGGAGCCGATCGCTCAGATCGAGGACGGATGGCTGGACACCGCCTCGGGAGCTGCAACTTCTACGGCGATGGAGCCGAACACTTACCTTGTCCCGCACAAAGCTCATGACTCCAAGGTGTCGGACTCTCTGCCGGACACTGAACCTCCTGCGCCCCTGCCAGTCGAATCCGATTGGGCGCCGATCATGGAATTCACCGCTGCGAACACCTTTCAGCACTCACCCTTCAGTGATATCTTGAATTCGCTGAAGCATCTCTCATTATCCGAAGAGCCCTGGCCGAACTACGGCCAGGATGGTCGGGACGCGGACAATGAAGAAATTCAGATCCCACCCACCACCCACTTTGTAGCCACTGTCGACGATCTAACCGGCTTGCTAAACTACGACTCCGAAGACATCAACGGAATGGACGATGATGCCGGAGACAATCAAGAACCAGCGCCTACAGGGCACTGGAAGGCCACCTCGTCACATGACATACATATGGTGGACACCCCAAAGGGAAGCGATACCGAGGAACAACGGGACGCGGCAGAAGATAATCCCGCCGATAAACAATCAAAACGGCGACGTAAACGCCGCCCTAAGTCCCGCCTCGATCAAAGCAGCATTCCTAACGACCCAGCAATAGAGCAGGGCAAACCAGCGGACGATGAACAGAGCGAGCCGGGTAACCAATCCCTTCACGGAGCAGTCAACAGTCCGGACAAAACACCGGAGCATAAGAACCTACACAAAAGACTCGTCGCCACTGCAAGAAGTTTGAAGAAGGAAAAACGGAAGCTCAAAACAGCGGAAGACATACTCAGAATGAAGTGGAGCAAAGTACTCAAGACCGCAGACAAATATGGCAATGGCCATCAAACAAAGAGCTACCCGAAGCGCAAGTTGCTGCCAGAATTTGACGAGGAAGCCATAGAGCCCTCACAGTCAAAAAATAAAGAGGCCGCCTGGCCGGATAGACGGCCAGATGACAGGCCAAAAACGACAAGCGGCGCCGCACACAAGCCGACTTATGATCCTGGGAAAACGGACGACCCAACTAGGTCCATCTACGGGCCAAAAAAGAGGGGCCCAGGAAATAACACAACACGACAAGTGTTCGAAGACAGCGGCACACCCAAATACAGGGGCGCCGCTCACCCGCTATGTTTTACCGATGAGGTGCTGGACCATGAATTTCCAGCAGGGTTCAAACCCATAAACATAGAGGCATACGACGGCACAACAGACCTAGGAGTCTGGATAGAAGATTACATACTACACATACACATGGCTAGAGGAGATGATCTCCACGCCATAAAATACCTACCCCTCAAGCTCAAAGGGCCAGCTCGGCATTGGCTCAAAAGCCTCCCAGAAAACACTGTTGGAAGTTGGGAAGAGCTTGAGGACGCGTTTAGAGCAAATTTTCAAGGGACTTATGTCCGCCCTCCGGATGCAGACGGTTTGAGTCATATAACTCAACAGCCTGGAGAGTCAGCGCATAAATTCTGGAATAGGTTCCTTACCAAAAAGAACCAAATAGTCGACTGTCCGGACGCGGAAGCCTTAGCAGGTTTTAAACACAACGTCCAAGACGAATGGCTCGCCAGACACCTCGGCCAAGAGAAGCCAAGAACAATGGCCGCGCTAACAAGCCTCATGACGCGCTTTTGCGCAGGAGAAGACAGCTGGCTAGCAAGATGCAGTACCAGCGACCCAAGTACATCCGAGATCAGAGATGGAAACGGAAAATCGCGGCGCAGGAAAGATCAGCGCCGGAATAAAGAAAAAAGCCCAAAGGGCACGGCGGTCAATTCCGGATTCAAAAGCTCGCGGCCAAACAATAAAACACTGCCTCTTAAGGACAACAGCGACGAGCTATCAAATTTAAACAAAATTCTAGATCGGATATGTCAAATCCACAGTACCTCCGGAAGGCCTGCAAACCATACCAACCGAAATTGTTGGGTTTTTAAACAGTCCGGTAGACTCAACGCCAGACACAAGGGGCTCGATGCGCCAAGCGAGGATGATGACGAACCCCACAAGCAGAGCACCAGAAGTCAAAAGACTTTCCCACAAGAAGTCAAAACAGTAAACTCACTTCATGTGATAGTACGAAAAACCAACACGGCACTCGCTTAGACAAGTGCGCAAGGTCCACCCCAATGGAACACCGAGATTGGATGTCAAAACCAATCACTTTCGACCATCTGGATTAGTCCAGATGTATCCGGAACGCAGGATAGACTGCCCTGATACTAGACCCCATAATAGACGGACTGCAATTCACGCAGGTTCCGATGGACGGCGGCAGTGACTTAAACCTGCTATATCCGGACACAATCCGCAAGTGGGGATAGACCCTACTACAATTCGGCATAACCACGCTTCCTTCAAAGGAGTAGCGCCAGGCCCTTACGTCAGGTGCAAAATTTCATTATGACTAGAAGTTGTGTTCGGGTCACCTGACAACTTCCGACGAGAAAAGCTAACCTTTCATGTCGCCCCACTTAAAAGTAGCTCTAAAGCATCACTGGGACGGGAAGCTTTCATCCGCTTCAATGCAATACCACATTACGCGTCTCTTACGCTCAAAATGCCCGGTCCACGTGGCATCATTTCATTAAAAGGTCGCCTGAGACCCCGGACACGGCTGGACGAGTCCGGAATAAATAAGCTAGGGGCTACCTAGCCACACACCCCTTCACAAAGGTTTGTACATATAAGCCATGATGAGCTAGCATAGGCTCAACTGTATTAATCTATATTTCAATTTTTTATGCACTTTCTAGCACGATTTCTTTTCAAACTAAGTTCCTCTCTTTTTTACAGATGAACAGCGTGCACACCCGTCCAGGATACGGCACAACGGAGACACAGGCGTAGACGTGCAGTAGGGACCCGTTGCAAGGACTCTTTTCAGACTAAGACCCTACGTAAACCTTTCTTACTGTCTCTTGTTGCTATATTCCCCTGGTTTCTCATTATAACCAGAGTGGAGACTAGCGTTTTGGCATTGGCCGCGCCAGAAGAACTTGCCCGTACCTGGACACAAGGGGCTTAGGGCATTGCTTTGCCCGCTATTATAAAGACCGAACACCTTCGAGAGTGTTCGGCGTCTCGAGTTAGGCCTTATATGCATCAGCTCCGAATCATGTCTTTGGTCAAATGTTGGGTTTGCCCGGCTCCTGCGTTTTGCTGCCTTACGTTCCGTATCACCGGCTAACGCGGCACCAGGAGAACTACTGCGATTGTGCCCCAGTTCGGCTGGGCGAGCACCTCAGTAGAGAAAGCCGAAAACTGACTGTCATGATACAGCGAGAGACTGGTCAACCACTCGATCGACCATGGGAATGTTTAGAATTCCTCTGCTTTGACGAAGGGCCATTTCCCAGTCAGGCACATACGCGCCCCAAATTCAGAGAGCGCGGTGCCCCCAGGGGCTATGTCGTAGCCCCACCCTCGAACTCCATGGCTAAGTGAAAGTGATAAAGCATTATAGTCCGGTTGCCTCGTTTGCTACGCTACCACCTCCTTTACAGGACCGAGACGTCGGATTAAGTGTGAAAACACGCTATTTTTTGCGAACACCCCCGCACCTTGTGCGTGGGGGCTGAAGCCGACGACTACCATCTTTCAGGTTATACACATGTATACATGAACGGCCGCATAGGAGATATTCTATTACTTGAACGCACAAGTATAAAAGGCGCTTACATCATAAATATTGTTTTACATCGTAAAAACGTTCATTCGAACGTAACATTTTTTGAGCACTGCGACTCTATTACACGAGCACCACGGAGCACTTCGCCAAAATATTGCTCGGCGGGTAACCGGATATCGTCCGAACCCGGGGTCGCAACAGCGGTGGCATCCATCTCTGTCCAATGTGTCTTCACACGGGCAAGTGCCATCCGCGCACCCTCTATGCAGGCCGACTGCTTCATCGCCTTGATATGCGGCACCACCCCAAGAAATTGCTGCAATAAGCCAAAGTAACTCTTTGGCTTGGGCCTATCCGGCCAGACATGGGTCACTATATCCGTCATAGCAAGCCCGGACAACCTATTCAGCTCATCCCACTCGGCCAAACGGTCGGTCAGCGGAAGTGAACGCTCCGGACTATGGAATTGATACCAAAACAGCTCTTCCGTCTCGTGATCCTTCTGGCTTTGAAAATGCACAACGGCATCCGCCGCACTCGCTGCTAAGTCCATGTAAGGGTCCTCTGGACCCCACAGTTGGCCCAGCTGAGCATACTTTGGATCCGTAAACCTTCGGCGCAGCAGGAAAGGCTTGCCAGCTACAATTTCTCCGGCCTGGCGCAGCTCTTCCTTTATAGCCCGCATTGCAGAGAGGGCATCCTTGGCTTCGGCGGTGGCCTTCTCCAGGTCTTCTTGCCCCGCTAGGCGCTCCTTCCCAAGAGCCTCATTGCGGTCGGTAGCATATTTTAACTTCACGGCCATTTCGGCCATCTCTTCCCTGCTTTGGCAGTGTGCGACCCTTTCGGCCGCTAACTCCTCAGCCGCCCTCGAGGCCGCCGCATTACTCCTTCTGGCTTGCTCCTTGGCTTGAGCAAGTTCGGTCCGAAGGCTCTCCACAGCAGCGGCACTATCTGCATTTCACACACATGTTGTAAGCAGCTGGCTTCGGCCCCCTTACCAAGTGACCGCACAGAAGCACTTACCTTGCGACTCATCAAGTCGCCTGTTGATCAGCGTGATGTCCACATCCGCAACAGCAAGTTGCCGCTTTAGTTCAGCAACTCCATCAGTCCGGCTGGCCCCCGGACGAACCGCCACCTGCATCGGCACGGCGGAAATTTAAACCTGCGATTTTGATCCTCGGCACGCTGTCGATTTCGACAACCTACCGAGTCTCAGGGGCTACTATCTATACAGGGCGCATTCTATATGCAAAACTGTTACAAGGTGTGTCATTTTTACGTACCTCAAACCCCGCCAGCAAACTCCTGACGGCATTATGCAACCCGCCTTCGGCGGACGAAATCCTTTCAATCACCATGCTCATCAATGCGTGGTGATCTTCTGAGATAGACGCCTTCTCGAGCAGATCCTTCAATCGCACACCAGTTGGCGCCGAACTATCCGGCTTTGCCAAACCAGGGGGCTCCCTCCGTGACGACACTTCAGGCTCGTCCGCCCTATCCAACGGCGCCCCGGACGGAGGCGTCTCGCTCTCCATCATCTCCGGATGAAGGTCCCCTGAAGACGAGCTCATTTGCGAAGGACGGAGATCCGAACTACAAGGTAAAAACTTTAGTTATCCTCAGAAGCACAAATAGGGATGTCCCTTATAATAAAACTCCTTTCTTTCTACTTACGGCTCGTTGGAGGGCTGATTCTCAAAGGGAGATTGTGCGGCCGAGGCCTCCCCGGACGCAGGGCCCTCCGGCGAAGATTTCTTCCCTCGTTTAGGGGCTTTTGCCCCCGGGTCCTCGGAGGCAGTCCTCTTCTCCCCTTGGAGGGAGGGATTCTCGATCCCCCCTCTTTCAAGAGCCTCCTTAGGCGAGGCAGTAGCCTTCCTGTTCTCCCCTTCGCCTTCCTCTGGAGGCGCAACCTCAAGCATCCGAACCAGCACGGAATCCGGCGCGGTCTCGGGGAGGGGGGCCGGACACCATATCAATTTTGCTTCCGCTATCCACTCCTGTTTAGAAGGAAGTTGGTCATAAGGCGAATTATCGAAAGGCAAACAAACGTTATGTCCGGGCTTGGAACTACTTACTTGAGTATCCGAGCGATTGCAGCTTAGTCCAGCATCCTCGGTCAATTCCGAACGCGCCTCTTGCGATCCAAAGAATAATTTGTACATCTCCAGGGGTGTCATACCCATGAAGTGTTGAAGAATCCGTGGGCCCTCCGAATTAAACTCCCACAGCCGGAGAGGGCGGCGTTTGCAGGGCAGGAGACGCCTAATCAGCATAACCTGCATTACAACCACCATATCGACCTCCCTCGTTTGGAGATCTCGAATCCGGCCCTGCAGTAGGGGCACGTCCTTTGACGACCCCCAGTTGAGCCCTTGGTTGACCCACGACATCAACCGTCGTGGAGGTCCCGGGCAGAATAAGGGCGGCGGCTTTTGTCTGCGGCCCCTCGGAACGGTAATATAGAACCACTCTTGCTGCCATAGGCCGAGCTCCTCTTGGAAGGAGCCAGCGGGCCACGGGGCATCGGCCCTCCTACTTATGGCCGCCCCGCCGCACTCCGCTTGACGCCCCCCGATCATCTTCGGTGCCACATTGAAGGTCTTCAGCCACAGGCCAAAGTGAGGGGTGACGCGGAGGAAGGCTTCGCAGACGACAATAAATGCGGAAATATGGAGGATGGACTCCGGAGCCAAATCATGGAATTCCAACCCATAGTAAAACATGAGCCCTCTCACAAAAGGATCCGTCGGGAAGCCTAAACCCCGACGGAGGTGGGATACAAAGACGACATACTCGCCGGGCTCGGGGGTGGGGATGGCCTGCCCTTCGGTAGGCAACCTGTGCGAAATCTCATAAGCCAGGTACTTGGCCTCCCGCAGCTTTAGCACGTCCTCCTCCGTGACGGAGGAGGGCATCCACCGGCCCTGGAGGTCGGAACCGGACATTGTCGAAGGTCCGAAGCGCTCGAATCTGGAGCTCTAGGTGCTGGAACTTGGAGCGGGGAGAGGATTCGATGGGGGATTGAAGAAAAGAAACTAGCCTTGGTCCCGTTATAAAGAGGGAGAATACCAAGAGCCGTCTCCGTGACCGTTTGGGACTCGCCTTCGATAGAGGGGGCGTGGCGACGAGCGCGGTTGGGTTACCCACGTCCGTATTGATGAGAATCCCGGATTAATGGGAAACACGATCTCTGCTTCGACAAGACGTGCCAAGGAAACCGCTTCGCTAAATGCACTGAGGTGGTAGAGTAAAAAATGATTCAAGTAATGGCTTGGTAGTGGTGTGACGTCATGCCGCAAAAAACATCAGCAGATTGAACTTGTATATATATTATTCTCTCTATGGTGAAATGTGGAATTTATTTTGCAGAGCCGGACACTATCCTGGTGTTCACAATCTTCTATCATTCGGAGGAGGAACCCACCTTGCAATGCCAAGCAATATACGCGCCGGACTTATCGTCATTGAAGCCTGGTTTAGGGGCTACTGAGGGAGTCCTGGATTAGGGGGTGTCCGGATAGTCGGACTACCATCATCTGCCGAACTATCATCGACCGGACTATCATCATCGACCGGACTCCAAGACTATGAAGATACAAGATTGAAGACTTCGCCCCGTGTCCGGATGGGACTTTCCTTGGCGTGGAAGGCAAGCTTGGCGATACGGATATGTAGATCTCCTACCATTGTAACCAACTCTATGTAACCCTAGCCCTCTCCGGTGTCTATATAAACCGGATGGCTCTAGTCCGTAGGACATCATCATACAACAATAATCATACCATAGGCTAGCTTCTAGGGTTTAGCCTCCTTGATCTCGTGGTAGATCCACTCTTGTAAACATCCACAATATCAATATCAATCAAGTAGGACGTAGGGTCCTCCATCAAGAGGGCCCGAACCTGGGTAAAACATCGTGTCCCTTGTCTCCTGTAACCATCCGCCTAGACGCACAGTTCGGGACCCCCTACCCGAGATCCGCCGGTTTTGACACTGACACGTGGCAACACACTAGCGGTACTCATGGGCCTAGGATGAAAGTAGCACCAGTAGAATCAGTAGGTTGGATGGGAAGGCGGTTGTTGCCCTTGTCCCTTGGTGCTAGCCTACCGTGGCGGCCTCACTAACTTGCTCATTGCGAATACGAGTTCGTGGGGTCACGAGTTGCTGCAGATTTGTTTTTATCACTTTTTACAATATTTATTGATGTATCCCTAAATCATCGAGTCATTTTAGCTTTGATTTCCCATATACGCCAGCCTAAATATCCCATGGTCAGAATATTTGCATGGTTAGTGGACATTGTCCCTTTCTTTCGTATTCAGTGATGGATGAAAAGTCAGAATGACAATTCTGCTGTATTATTCAATTCGAACTAATGTTTAGTATTTTATATTGCCGATAGAAATAATTTTATCCGCTTGATTTAGAAAGTGCACATAGGTAGGTCAACATATTTTGTAGCTCTTTCAGATGTAAAAGCATATGTTGCATAAGAAATTATTATCTTCGAAGCATACTCACATTTCACTAACAAATAGGGGGAGGTTCAGACTTCAGAGCAATGACAACAAGGTTTGTTCCTCACTCTTTTGTTGGAATTTTAGTTCCAAGTTAACATGATTTCCTATCCGCTTCATAAGTCATGCATTTGCTTAATTAGGTGATAAGTAGAGCAAAAAAATTGATCATGTTATTGTGGGGTTTGTTTAAACTCCAGCATAAGGAATTCTGGTTTAAGAAAAAAGACTTTTGACTTCTTTAATTACAAATTGATTGCAACATCATGTTAGTATGTGATTTCTCACATCTGGTTATAATATTTGTGAAGACGTGCATTGCATGTGCACTTGGAAGCGGACCCGTGGCCCGCGCCGAACGGCGCTGACGCTGACCTGGGCCACCTCCTCTGCGTATTCTTGGAGCTGTGGCTGACCGATTTACATGAAATTAATTCCCTCGGTTCTGGTGGCAAATATAATACACATAATCCATATTGTTATGCACTAGTGTGTGTGTGTGTGTGTGTGTGAAATAGATGGATTATGGTCCCATACCGAATAAGATGGATATGTGTGTGTGTTAGAGAGAGGGAGAGGGGGAGAGAGAGTGAGGAAGAGGGAGGGAGAGAGAGTGTGTGTGAGGATTTGATGGTAAAAAAGGTCGCCAATGTCGTAATATTGAACTCTTAAAGTTAATGTGGCCCCGTTGCAACGCATGGGCGTTCTTCTAGTGCTCAATAGTAAATTTGTTCCTAATAGTCCATAAAGCCCAACACAAGGCACCCAGGCCTACCCAGAACACCCTCTTGGTAATCCCAACCAAAACTTTGGCTAGGTTTCTAAGCTCAGAGAATGAAGAAGGGTTCCAAGAAACCTGTAGCCAAGATCTGACACAACTCCACACCAACTTGGCCAGCACGCAGTGGAAAAATATGTGTTCTGAGTTTTCCAAGGCACCGCAAAGATGACAGAACTCTGAGCCTGGCCCATTGCGCTTGCGAATCTGGTCAGCCGCCGGGAGGCGGCCTCCAAAAGCTTGCCAAAGGAAAATTTTAATCTTAGGAGGCACTTTAGATTGCCAGACGCAAGAGAATCTACTCGAAGGGTTACCACCGATAAGCCTAGTGTACAACGACTTAACCGAAAACCTGCCAAAGGCCGTAAGAGGCCAAACCACAGAATTAGACGACTCCGAGAGCACAGGGAAGAGGGCAGAGAGACTTTGCCAATCTTCCAACTCTTCAGGAGACATGGACCGATGAAAAGCCAGATCCCAATTATTCGCCGCTACCTCCGCGATGGAGATGTCCGGCTTAGGACAGTAAGAAAACAGAACTGGAAAACTAACAGCTAGAGGGGCATCCCCAGACCACCAGTCCAACCAGAAGCGCACCGCAGTCCCGTTACCCACGATAAATTTAACATGCTCCAGGAAAATAGGCTTGACTTTGACAAGGTTCTTCCAGAATTGAGATCCACGACGAGCGGAGGCAAACAAGGGGCTAGAATGAGGGAAGTATTTAGCCTTGAGGATCGCAAACCAAAGGGAATCGGCCCCGCTAGTCATAATTTTCCACCACCACTTAATTAGCAAACATTTGCTCATCACCTACGTATTAATAATGCCTAACCCCCCAGGTTTTTAGGCTTACACATATACTGCCACTTGACCAGCCTATATTTCTGTTTGTTATCTGCGGAGTTCCTGTAAAAAGCTCCCCTATGTTTGTCAAAGCCAGCATGAACGCCATCCGAAAGAAGATAGAACCCCATAAGGAACATAGGAAGAGAAGATAAGCAGGAGTTAATTAGAGCAACTTTGCCCGCGTTAGTATTATATCTCCCCCTCCATGGAAGCACCCTGTTTCCCACCTTAGCGACAGCCGGAGCAAAGTCCTTAGCGTGCAGCAATACAGGAGAAATTCGAAGACCTAAATACTTGAAAGGGAAGGAGCCCAAAGAGCAATTAAGAAGCCTGGCCACCCGCAAGGCTTCCACATCATCGACACCCGTCACTAAGACCTCACTTTTAGAGAAGTTAATCTTAAGGCCCGAGACAGCTTCAAAACAAAGCAATATGAATTTAAGGTTGGCAATACAGGAGTCATCCAGCTCCACCATGATAATTGTGTCATCAGCATATTGCAAATGAGATACCCCATCCGGGAAAAGATGGGAGACCACTGGAATGATGTGACCACATTGGGCCGCCCTAGTGAGCATGCAAGAAAACGCATCGGCCACAAAATTAGAAAGAACCCGGGAGGCAGGGTCCCCTTGACGGAGGCCTCTGCCATTGGCGAAGAAATTACTAACGAACCCATTCACAGACACGACAATATGGCCACCCGAGAGCATCTGCATGATACGATGCACAAAAGCTCCGTCAAAGCCTTTCGCAAGCAGGACCTGCTTGAGGAAAGACCAACTAACCGAGTCATAAGCCTTCTCAAAATCTAACTTAAGGATAATCGTTTAGCTTTCCGAGAGTGAAGGTCGTGCACAATCTCGTGCAAAGAGAGGATACCATCTAAGATGAAATGACCTTTGATAAAAGCTGATTGGAAGGGGCTAATAACTATATGAGCAACCGGGGACAGTCGATTCGCAAAGCCCTTAGCAGGAAATTTGGCAAAGTTATTGATCAGAGCAATAGGTCGGAATTGAGAGATTAATTCAACACCCTTAACCTTGGGAATCAGGGAAATAACTGTGTAGTTGAGGCGTGAAATATCGATAGTACCAAGACAGAACCCTGAATGTCCATGAAAACCAACTGTTTCACCTAAGGCCAGAATTTCCAAAAGAAAGGGATCAAAAAGCCATCTGGCCCAGAGGCAACATTCGGATTAGCAGAATTAGCTACATCCAATATTTCCTGATCAGAAAGGGGGATCATCAATGAGGCACTTTCCTCAGGCGAAATTTTAAGGCCTAGGTTCCAGAGGGAAGGGGAGATACATAGGCCCGAAGGAGGCTTCGCCCCCAGCAGAGAAGAAAAGAAGTCCACCACGTGAGCCATAATAACAGACTGGTCCGAAGAGTGCGCACCATTAATAATCAGGCTATTGATACCACAGCGCCTTCGCCTACCGTTCGCGATCGCAAAGAAATAAGCCGTGGGGGAGTCCCCTTTTAGAGTCCAGTTGAGAGTGCCCCGCTGGCGCCAATAAACCTCAGCCTGGTAGTGCAACTGCATTAAGGCGGCCTCAAGGTTATACCGAACCGCCCAACCATCATCAAAGAGCCCAGTGGAGTCGGCCGCCAAATCTAGAGAGGCAATCTGTGCCTCAAGGAAGTTTTTGGATCGCCGATCCTCCGCCGCACGATTACGAGACCAACCTCGAAGAAATTTACGCAGGTTGTAGGAGCACGAGTGCCAGTCATTTAGAGGCCCAAAGGAGCAAGCATTATAGGAGAGAAGGAGCGATATCTTCGCGGCCACCATCTCAATAAAACCATCAACATACAACCAAGTGGCGTCAAATTGGAATCTAGCTGGGGGTCTAAGATTAATAGAACCATGGTCAAGAATTAAGGGGGTATGGTCAGAGCCAATGATGCATTTGGCGTTAAGGAAGGCCCTGGGAAACATGGAATCCCACCTCGAACAAATGAGACTCGATCAAGAACTGATCTAATCGGATTAGCCTGGTGATTGGACCAAGTAAAGCGAGCTCCGCCCCGGGGCATCTCACGAATAGCATTGGCGCTGATAAAATCATTAAAGGCATTCACCAGAGGCCAGGAGAAGATATCATTACTTTTATCAGAAGGACACCGAAGGAGATTAAAGTCACCTCCGATAACCATCGGGAGATTGCAGGACTCGATCTTCACAAAAAGCTCATTGAGGAATAAAGGGGACAAAGAATGATCAGCAGGCCCATATACCAAGATAAACTCGCAAAGAGTATTCATAGGTTTATGAAAAACTACAGAGCTAGCCCAAAAGATCCCATGGTCAAAGGCAACAAAATCAAAAATATCTTTATTAGAGCCAATCAAGATCCCACCCGAGTGGCCCGAGGCAGGTAACACGTGCCAGTCGAATCTGTCCATGCCCGCGATAGCAGAAAGTTCATTAGGTGAAAAAGCTTCCTTAAAGGTTTCAACCAACCCCACGAAATCAATGATGTTAGAGCGAACCAGATCTTTGAGTTGATCGCGGCGCTCCCTAGCACCGAACCCTCTAATATTCCAAAATAAAGCCCTCATTTGTATGACAATTTTTTAATGTGGAGACTCGACCGTTTATTCGTGCCCCTCCTGGATACGTTGGGTTGGGGCTGGCCACTGCCAGCATCCCCACCCGCCTCCCCACCCTGAAAATTACTAGAGTCAACAGCCAAAGAGGCAACGGCCTCTTTGGCTTTGGAAATGGCTGCCTGAGCCACCTCGTTAGCCCGAATGATTGCAAGAAGGGAACTAGGAGAGCCAACAGAAGTATCTACCATCACTCCCACATCCGACATAATATTTAAAAGAAGATCATCCAAAAGAGACGGTAAAACCAGCCGAACCGGAGAAGAAACAGAAGAGGGGATGGGAGGAGTACCAGGGGGGGGGAGGGGGAAGATCCTTCGCCGCAACTCGCTTCTCCGCCCGCTCCATGATAGAGCCGCCTGAGTTAGCCACAAATGGATCCCCTTCCTCCTTCCTCCCCCTCCTGCCCCGGTCGCCCAGTCCCCCTCCCCCGCTCGCCGGCTGTGGTTCAGCCTCCTCCCTCCCTTCTCGTCGGTGTTCCCTCCCTCCCCCCTGCCTGCCCGCCGGTGGTGCTCTCTCCGCCGCCTTCTCCGCTGCCTGTGCTTGGATCTCATTTCTGGGCCCTTGCGTCCGATGAGGAGGATTCGCGGTCGGCTGTCTCCTCCCCCCGCTGTCCTTCGGCTTCTCCTGGGAGGGCTGTGCCTATCCTTGTCGCGCCCTGCCCCCGCAAGTTTTCCCCTGGTGGTCGGGGTCGGCCGGTGGCTGCGGCTTCGCTGGAGGTTGGTTGGGTCCGGGTTGCTCATCGTCGGCGTAAGTCCGGTAAGTTTTCTGGTGTTTCTCCTGGGCCGGGGGTTCTGGGTGGTGCGCCTGATGGGGAGCTCGGAGGCTCTCCATCTCGCTCCCCTGCTCCCTCCTCGGCTGCCTCGTCGCCGGCGGCGGTGGCGCCGGGGGTGTTGGTGGCGCTGGCGTCGTGTGCCCTAGATCTGGATTTCGCCTCGGTGGCCAGTGGGTCACATGTCATTTCCTCTTTTGGGCCTATTGGGCCGATCGCTTCGGGTTCGCCTAGTGGGCCGACGCCCCCCCTCTCTCGTCAGTCGAGGCCTTGGTTTTCATCCTCACAAAGAAATATCTTGGCCATGGGAGGAGTACGTCCATAAAAAAGACACAACTCAATTGTTCATGTGAACTTCAACTATCAACAGCAAATATTGGCGCATGTTGATCTTGCATCTCAGTAGTTGTCCGATGGGTCATTGATTCCCCACACCTGGTGTAAAATGACTTGTTCGAGGCAAATTGGTGTGGGGAATCCTGTGAGCTTCGTTTTGGGTGTTGCCTTTGGAGTACCGGTCATCGAATTTCGAATCAAAACGTATGGATTAATGTCCCGACTAGCTCCGAATATATCTGGCATTGTAGAGGCTGGGTGCAAATGTGGACGAGGATTTGTGGCACGGTCTCAGGGCACCAAGTCCCTCGTGCCTGCTTTTATTTTTGGCTTCTGATTTTAAATTTTTATATCTCTTGAATTAGAAGTCTAAATTAAGTTATGTTTTCATATTTGTGTTTCTCATGATGAGAGCTTCTATTAAGATCCATTTTGAATATGTTTTGACAATTTTTGATAAATATTAAGTTTCAACTCTTGAAAGTACATAAGCTCTTTCTTTCCCCTATCTCAAGGCGACTAGGGAAAGTCTTCTTTCCTTTGATCTACGCCAGTGAGCCAGTGGATTCCCCTCCCCTCCGCCTGCCGCTCAAGTGGGCGGCGACGGGGACGGTATTCCCGATGCCTCGGCTTAGATAGGTAGGGTTTTGGTTCTCACAAGGGTGATACTCGGACGGATGAAGGTGATTCTTCTTCGAGTCAGTCTTTCGGGTTTCGATCCTCCTCAAGTTCGTCTGTCAGGAAGGATTAGATGATGTTCTGGCGTAGATTCCTGCCAGCTCCTCAAAGTGGCGAGGTTAGGGTTTCTCGTAGTGCGTATGCAACAGCAAGATTTGATGTCAGGTTCTTCAAATCGATTCAAGTATTAAATGGCGACGACTGCGGCTCTCGAATGCTGGTCCTTAGGGCCACATGCACGAAGACACCCCGACAGTCATTGACAAGGTCAGGCCAGCTCCGGTATGCGAGCGGCAACAGCGGCGCGTTAGTGGCTCATTTTGGCGGCGGCAATGGTCGTTTCATTGTCCATGGACCTCGATGTAGTTTGTATTATGTTTGGGGCATTTTGTACTTTCGATGAATCTTTATAATAGATTGGATATTTTCGTAAAAAAAGTTTCAACACCTGAAATTTATTATGAGCGACTAATAAAATCATGATTTTTGTGCCTATGACCGACGAAAAAAAATCGCTAAATTTTATCTATGAAACTTGGTAAGAGTGAGCAAGAAAATTGTAAGTTTCACTTGAAAAAGTTTGAACTATTGAAACTTAAAACATACTCTGCCCTTGTACGAATCCAATTAGTTCACGAATCGCAAAGCAATTGAGTGGCTGGACAACGTTTGGCAGGTGCGTGCCCCTGTGGATTTCCTTGCAATTGTTATCAGTTTGGTATTAAGGTATTACCCTTTTTATAGAAAAAAATATATGGGCTGAATGGTCGATTTGGCATTGAGTTCTCGTAATCGCCATTCACAGGAATCACAACTTTGTCTCCTCACATACGAACTGAGACTGATAGAACGAGGGAGGCACTGCAACTGCCACTGCCACTATCGCAGTGTGAAGTTGCATCGACAAGACCGGCCCCTTCTGCGAACTAATGTGTATGTTCGGGGCAAAAACAATGAATCTGACCTGTGGACAGAACGAATTCACAAAATTGACCGTTGGTGAAAAAATTTCACTCAGCTGACCCTTTGTATAGTGCCCGACAGGTAGGCCTTGCACTACACTGTGCAGAGCCTTACTGACACGGGCAGCACATCTGGCCAACGAGGCATCCCGGACCTCATTCCTGGTTGTGCAGCACCTAGCTGAAAGGAGCTGCACAGTGTAGTGCAACGCCTAGCTGAAAGGAGCTGCACTACCTTATATTAAAATAGTTGTAACTTTTAATGCGTGCATCCTATGAAAACATGCCTTATATCAATGTTGTGCATTTTTTCGTGTTCTACGCAATGATGGAATTTTCATTCATGTTAGGAATTTGCTTGATGAAAACTCTATGGCAAAAGTGCATCATAATATAACTGACAGAATCTGTTAAAACTTACAAACTTGGCATGATGATATCCATTGACCTATAGCTCTTATGCATTTGCATCCTACATGAGTTTTGCACTACATAATGTGTACTTTCACGCCATGCCTATCCTTGCCATGTCAATCATATTTAACATGTTCATTTCTTGCATATAAGTGACTAACATGATACAAATGAACTTCCGTGACAGAAAGTTGCATTTTGTAAGATCCATAGTAATTAATCATGGCATCATATGAATATGATCTAACTATAAAAGTTTGAAAATTTTATGTCTACCTTAAGCCTACGTCATTTTCATACCCACTAAATATTTGCGTCACTATGTTTTTGACACTACAAGAAATCTGTTAATACGTGACGGTCCTCGGCCGTCACAGATCAGCCAAAAACTGTCATGCGTGTCCATCCTTGACGGACTTGAGATCCGTCATGTATATCGCGTCATAATTTGACATCGTAGCTTCCATGATGGTTCTTGGCCATCATGGAACTGTCTTAGGCCCGCCCAAGCCCAACCTAGGCTGTGACGGAACAAACCGTCATGGACCAATGCCACGTAGGATTTTCAATTGATTAACTGGAATGACGTGGCTACCTACATGGACACTATTTTTCGTCATAGAAACCGTCATGTATTTAGGATCAATTTAAATTTGGTCCCATCAACTTCCTTCAACCCAATTTTGATCAAATACACTTGTAGCATAATGTGTTCCGTAAACCATAATACCAATTTTGGACTAGATCACTCAACATGCAACCATCCATAGGTATCTACAACTTATATTGACAAAATCACTCAATATGCAACCATCCATACGTATCTACAACCTAGTAGTTTATAATATCCTCCATGAAATGATAATATACACCATATATTGACAAAATATATCACATAGCAAGGATTAGGAACTGGTACAATCCAATTAACATCAACAAAACATATAAACTACTAAGGCTGTCACTCTTGTTCTTGTCGTCGACCCTCCTGATGGCAACTATATGTCATGGTGGATTGTGATGGACAACAACATACCTACCATATTCACAACAACACTAGACATTTGTAGATATGAACATATAGTAGAATAAGAAACTTAAAAAACAAATTACATGCTTTCCAAAATCCTTAAATCTTATTGTGCCTACAAATGAGAATAACACAAATAAATAGGTTTAAACCTCTATATTCTTACTGTAGGACTGCCACAATGTAACTATGTAATTTTCTTCTTAGATTTGGATTAAACTTATTTCTGGAATACATATTCACCGGGAGGCACGAGGTGACAAGGACAGAAAAACAAATGCCTAGGGAGAAAACCCACCAACAAAATAATGCTCAACATTTCTAAAGAAAGAATAGTAGTATGATTTGTGTTTGTCCATACAGTAGGTTTTTGGTTTTAAATGTCAAGATAATGCTCAACATTTCCTAATTGACATTTCAGATTAGATCTGGAAATTTTGCACATATATTTCGAAGGTAAAAGCTGAGTTTTGCCAAGTTCATCTTCATATACCATTACTATATATACACCGCCAGTCAGGAATGAGGATTGGTTTTAAATTTCTCAGATTTGAGAAGTAACCCCTATTTACTAAAATGCAATTTCAGCGTACTACTCACTCTTCAAACAAGAGTTGGAGCTATCCTGTTTACATAAATGCCCGATCCAGTTGAAAAGTTAACAGGCAAGAAGGCCTACTCACAATGTTACTTGACTAATCCAATCGAATATTCAGTTCTGGGTGCAATATAGAGAAAAACAATATTGCAAAACACTTGAAAAACATGGAAGCATCATATGTATCGTGTATCGAATTTTTTAAAACTACAAGTAAATGGGACACTAGAGTAAGGATTCCTTCTTATTAGGAACAAGAAGAGCAAAGAGGTTGTAACTTACTATTTGTCTCCACTAGATGATCACTTGTTTCCATTTATCCTCCATCAACGAGAGCTCAAGGAATGTGACAACAAGGATCTAGTGCCTCTTCCATACTAGCAGCCTTACTAGGACGATGAGGAACATCGTTCCCAGCATAACAATCACAACCATAGTGCCTGTTCATATAGCATGACATGCAAATAAGTATGGCGTAATCTGCAGAATGCAGACCGCATTCTAAAGGTTTAGCTCCACTTGGTTTTTGAAGTTTAGTAGTATGGCGTAATACACATATATGCAATGCAACTTCTAGATTTACCATGAAATTTAGGAAATAAAAATTATTGGAATAGTAGATCTATTAATAACTTCGAGACACAAAACTTAAACATGAGGACATACAAATGCAACACATATTCTCTGACTGCCTACAATTGCATATACACGATTGCCAATAGTGGCAACACCTACCTTCATCCCTCTCATTTCAACAAGATAACTACTTTGCCCAAGCCTAAACAACATCGAATCGAGCTAATCGAGCCCAAACAACACCAATACCCTAACTAACCATGGATTAGGTTCAGCTCAAGGGCCACAAAACAGTGTATGCCACAGCCACGGGTTCATAGTTGAGGAGGGAGGCAAAGATAAAAGTGCTCACTGAAGTGGTTTGTAGATGATGCAAGGGTCACAGTGCAAGTCGGCCACCACCGGCGCGCGGCAGAGGAGGTCGCCACCGACAACACAAACACACTCTTCACTAAACAAAAAAATGTACTTGTACCAGCACATGAACCAAATTTTATCTATCAACCAAGCTTAAATGATTTAGTCTATCTCATAGCTAATTTCAATTAATGGTTCTTTTCTTCCAAGCAAATCAGAAAACTGATGGACTGCCCAGTTTAAATTAAAATGGAAACAAAATTATGATCGAGTGGATCACCTATGATCAGGAACTTAATGAACATGTAAAATACTTCTGATAAGAATAAGAGTTACGACCGCGAGGCCAACTGTTATCAGGGGGTAATGCCAAGTTACTAACTAGGCGAACTACAACATCACATGACAAGAATGGGTACTAGGAATCTATATTAACTCATGTTCTAAAACTTTAAATTGTCCAAACCCAAATCATGTGCTCGTCTTGGACCCTGCATATAATAACAACAAAAGGCCAACATAGGCAGAAGTCCTTAGTCACAAGCAACAAGAATTACTCCCAGATAAATACCATAAAGCTATTGAATTTATAAAGCTATTGAATTTCTCAACTGTCAGTTGATTAGTGTATTCATGTCACGCCATTGCAGCAACAAGGTTCAGATCAAACAAAATGGAAATTAAATGAAAGCATTCAACTACTCCCTCAATTTACTTATACAAGGCCACTATGGAAAATACACTTTGCATCTATACAAGGCCACCAACAGTAATCGAGACAAAAGTTAATGATAATTGCTCAAACTAGCAACATATTTAATACTTGCATGCACACAGTCATAATGACACTCCAATCAACTTTCTAGCCCTTCCGTGCATACATGCGGTGTATTAATGATCCCACTAAACGAAAAGAAAAGCCGGTTTACAAAGCAAGGCATTAAATTTTACCTTGGTACATGTAATATGAGTTTGTGGCCTTGTATATAAAAATGGAGGGAGTATTTCTTACCGCTGCGGAGAGAAGTTGTTGTGATAGGCAGTGAACTAATGGCGCCAACTTCGCCTCCCGCAACCTACAGAGGACGAGCTCCGGTGACCTACGGTAGAGGAGATGGTCCTTTTCTCCCCTTTGCCGCTATTCTCATGCAGCATTCCCGTTGTTGAGGGCTTCCACACCATCGTCGTGGCCCCCGGCCGCCGGCAGCTGCAAGTCAGGGGGGAGAGTACGGTAGCGGGAGGGCCGACGCTGCCAAGGCGCTCGCTCACTGTAGCTGCGCCCTTGTGTAGGATCGGAAGTATGTCCAGAGGGGGGTGATTAGACTACTTGACCAAAGCTTATCCTTTTCCCAATTTTAGTTCTTGGCAGATTTTAGCTAACTTAGTACAAGTCAAGCAATCGTAACACAATTCAAGCAAGCATGCAAAGAGTATATGAGCAACAGAAAGTAAAGCATACAACTTGCAAGAATGTAAAGGGAAGGGTTTGGAGAATTCAAACGCAATTGGAGACACGGATGTTTTTGTCGTGGTTCTGATAGTTGGTGCTATCGTACATCCATGTTGATGGAGACTTCAACCCATGAAGGGTAACGGCTGCGCGAGTCCACGGAGGGCTCCACCCAAGAAGGGTCCACGAAGAAGCAACCTTGTCTATCCTACCATGGCCGTCGCCCACGAAGGACTTGCCTCACTAGCGGTAGATCTTCACGAAGTAGGCGATCTCCTTGCCCTTACAAACTCCTTGGTTCAACTCCACAATCTTGTCGGAGGCTCCCAAGTGACACCTAGCCAATCAAGGAGACACCACTCTCCAAGAAGTAACAAATGGTGCGTTGATGATGAACTCCTTGCTCTTGTGCTTCAAATGATAGTCTCCCCAACACTCAACTCTCTCTCATAGGATTTGGATCTGGTGGAAAGAGAATTTGGGTGGAAAGCAACTTGGGAAGGCTAGAGATCAAGATTCATATGGTAGGAATGGAATATCTTGGTCTCAACACATGAGTAGGTGGTTCTCCTCAAAAAATGTAAGTTGGAAGTGTAGGTTTGTTCTGATGGCTCTCTCCACGAATGAAGAGGAGGTGGAGGGGTATATATAGCCTCCACACAAAATCTAACCGTTACACACAACTTGCCAATCTCGGTGGGACCGAATTGAGAAACTCGGTCGGACCAATTCAACAAATCTAGTGACCGCTAAGATTTTCGGTGGGACCGGCATGCAATCCGGTTGGACCGATATGGTTAGGGTTAGGGCATAACGTAATCTCGGTGATACCGATTACACAAACTCGGTGGGACCGATTTTGGTAATAAGCTAACCGGCTAGTTGGTCAGGTAAACTCGGTGGGATCAGTTCGCTCATTTCGGTGGGACCGAAATGTTACGAAAGGGAAACAGAGAGTTTACATTGCAATCTCGGTGGGACCGATCTCTCATCTCGGTGGTACCTAAACATTACGAAAGGAAACAGAGAGATTACAATCCCATCTCGGTGAGATCGAGATCCCTATTGGTGAGACCAATTTGCCTTGGGTTTGTGGCAATGGCTATGACATCTGAGATCGGTGGCGCCGGATAGAAAGAATCGGTGGGGCCGAGTTTGACTTTTGGTTTAGGTCATATGTGGATGTGAGAAAGTAGTTGAGGGTTTTGGAGCATATCACTAAGCACTTTGAGAGAGAACCTCATTAAGCAACACCTCATCCCTCCTTGATAGTATTGGCTTTTCCTGTAGACTCAATGTGATCTTGGATCACTAAAATATAAACTGTAGAGTCTTGAGCTTTGAGCTTGAGCCAATCCTTTTATCCTTAGCATTTTGAAGGGTCCACTTTTCTCATCCATGCCATGCCATTCATTGAGCTTTTCCTGAAATATTTATCTTGAAATAGTGTTAGCTCAATGAGCTATATGTTGTTAGGAATTACCAAAACCACCTAGGGATAGTTGCACTTTCAATCTTCCCCTTTTTGGTAATTGATGACAACATATAGATCAAAGCTTCGACAAATGATAATAAGATTGAAAAACATTGTCGCTTTGAGAAGTATGTGAAATGTGAGAGCTCCCCTAAATTTGTGCATAGTTTAAGATTTTCTTTGGACTGCAAATGCACAATGAGTTAGGATCATGAGTTACTCTCCCATGTCACATACATCTTGGTGGAGCGCTCAAAATGATAATAGATAAAATACATGCACTAATCACCAAGCAAAGTGAATGATCATATATTGATAAAAGGATAATGTCATCCAACAAGCATTAATGTAGCATATGATCAAACACATGATCATCCAAGTATCACACATGCATAAAGTATATCAAACAAGCAAACAAAGTTCAACCACCAAAACAAGAGAGAACAAAAGCAAACACTCTCTCTCGAAGCCTATGATCTACACATTTTCTCCCCCTTTGGCAACAAGTTACCAAAAATTTCATAAAAAATGCATAGTGCTAAATCGACTCTCAGGCTTGGTCTTGATGTGGTGGTGTAGAAATGACGCCAAGGACGAAAGCATCAGTTGATGAAGTTGGAGCTGGTGGAGTAGGTGCTAGAGCTGGTGGCACTGAAGCTGTTACTAGTGCTGATGAAGTTGCTCTGGTGTCTGTCACTAGCACCGCAGCAGATCTCTGGCCTCTGGGCACTCTAGCAAATGTATATGTGGTAGACTTGCCCTTCCTCTCCTCCATTTCATCCTGAAGTTGCTCTACAACTGACTGGATCTCGGTGACCTTCACATCTAAATCATAGAACTTCTACTCCATGATTCTCTCCAAGCTCTCCTGGTTTTGAGTCAGGATGGCCAATACTTTCTCAATCCTTAGAGTGGAGGCAATCAAGTAGCCAAGCTGATCTTGCTTGCTCTTCAGGAAATACTGAGATGCCTCTTCAGCAGTTGGCATCTTGGCAGCCTTTTCAGTCCTTGCCTTCTCCTTCTTTACTTGTGCTTGCATAGAAGATGGCTCATCTTCATCCATAACCACCGTGTTGTCCTCAAAATCTGGATAGATAGACATGTGTTCCTTATCCAATAGGTATGTGCCAGTGCCCATCTTGGAGTTAATTAGCTCCTGGATCTGTGGGGGATACCCACAACTTCTCTTCTGGTCAGCAGCTGTCCTCTTGATAGTTTCCACTATGAGGCTCATGACCTTGAACTTTTGAGGCACATTAAATATGTGAAGCAGATTGATAACATGGCCTCTGATCATCTTGTGATCACCTGACTTAGGCAAAAGAGTGTGCCTGAGGATCCAGTTGATGGTTGGCAATCCTGACAGAAGGTAATGTACTGATCCAAACTTGTATGTTTCAATAGCAGCATCTAGGATCTCCTTGTACATATGTGCCATAGAGTTGTGATCCTTCTTCTTCTTGGCATAGACATCCAAGTCATCCTCTTTCTCCTTAGGTGCATTGATCAGATTAGCCCATTCTTCAATAGTTGATTGGTACCTAGTACCTTTAGACATCCATACCATCCTTCCATCTGGATAGAAGTGTGCTGTGGAGTAGAACTGCATTATAAGCTCATCATTCCACTTTGTGAGCTTCTGCCCAACAAAGTCATCCACTCCACAAGCATTGAAACTGTCATACACACCAGGATAGTGCTCTTCATTCTCCTTGATATATTTCCAGTCCACCCATCTCATATCACAGACAATTGGCTTCTTGTCAAGCAACACTGTCTCATAGAAATCCTGCTGTTCCTTTGTATGGAACCTGTAGTCCACAACAGTTCTCCTCCTGACTGCATAGGGATCAGTCAACCTCCACTGTCTGAGTCATGCATCCTTTCTCAGCTTCATATCCTCAGCTACAGGATGAGCATCATTGTGATCTGGAATTTTGGGCTTCAACTTTCTCAATACATGTTCCTCATCATCTTCTTCTTCTTCAGCAGCTTCAGGCACTGGGGCCTTGTTCTTCTCAGCAGCTGGTATGCTCCTAGTGTTTCTCTTAGGTGCAGTCTTGGGCTTGGGAGCAGCTTTGGGAGCATCTTTGGGCTTAGATGGAGCAGCCCCTGATCTGATTGCATCTCCCATAAGCTTCTGAGCTTTAGGTGCTGGTGCAGCAACCTCTTCCTCTTCTTCCATCATAGAGGGTTTTTCGACTATTCTGGCCATAGTTTTCTTAGCTCTTTCTTTCCTTTTCTTTTCAGTCACTTCTGGCTCTTTGGGTTCAGATCTCTCAGTTTCTTGAGTTGATCCTCTGACCTTCAGCATAGGAGTCCTCTTGGCTGGGACTTTCCTATTCAAACCAGGCTTGGTGGCAGCAGCTGTGCCATATTCCTTCTTGAGCACCTTTCTGGATGTGGCTTCATCCTCTTCTGCCACATAATCTTCATCTTCAGACTCTGAGGTTTTCTTCTTTCTGGCCATGGTGGCTGCCTTAGGCAAGTTGCTGGGAGTGCTCCTGCTGCCCTCATCTGAGGAACTGGAGGGACTAGTGCCCTCACTCAAGTGAACTTGCTCTTCTTCTCTATTTTGACTGTCACTTTGATCTGACATAGTGTAAACTCTGACAGCAGACCCTGTGAATAGATATAGATGAGATAGAGGGGATGAGCATCACAAAGCACATAGGTTTTTGCAAAATAATGAGTTAAAAACTTAGTTTTAGTTTTCAACAAAAAGCATTTCAGATCTACCGATTTGTAAACTCGGTGATACCGAAGCAGCTTTAGGAACCTAAACTAGTGAACTCGGTCAGACCGAGTCACAGTTTGGTGGTACCAAGACTGCTAGGGTTTCACAAAGTCCTGAACTCGGTCACACCGATTTGCAATTATCGGTCAGACCGAGAACCACATGTGCAGTGGCCTTGGCCAAATCAGTGGAACCGATTTCTACAACTCGGTCGGTCCAAGATGGTTTCAGTGGAAACCTAACCCTAAATTTTCAATCCAAACCTAATCTACGGAGCGTTTTTACTGGATAACATGATCTCAATCGTGGCAAGACACATGGTGAAAACAATGTGCTAGGAATCGGAGTGAGATTAGAACAAGGATCAAGTCCATACCCTAGTTCGACGATGGACTTGCTACGGCAGCAACGACGGAGATGATTCCCGTTGACAGCGGCGGAGAACAGCGAAGGGAGGCAGCTGGCAACGAGGAGGACGATCCGGAGACCCAGGAGGCAGAGCGGGCTGAGCGCGGGCGAAAGAGTTCGGAGAAATTTCCAAAGTTTTTGCCCATGGATATATATAGCCCGACCCTGTCGGTGTGAGCGAGTGGAACAACTCGGTGGCACCGAGATGCATTACTGCAAGCAGTTACTGCAACTCGGTGTGACTGAAATGTTCAAATCGGTTGCACCGAGATTGAAAACCTAGATCAACTTAGTAATCTCGGTACGACCGAAATAGAAGAATTGGTCAGACCGAAACGCACAAAGAAGTTTTGGAAGTTTAAGTCTATGACGAATTAGGGACTCGAGTGCTCCTCACACAGAGTGGTTCGAATCTGACTTGATCAAACTTTGTGATGTAGCATGAATAGAGTTTGAGACAAGAATAACATAGATAGCTAGAGAGGGTTCTTAGGCATTCTTGTCCATCCACTTGGCAAAAAGAAAAGAAGCCAAACAAGCAAAACTACAAGTGGATGTCCTCGAATGAGTAAAATATGCAAACAACATGCTCACACAATAAAATAGCAGATAAAAATATGTGACAAAGCATGCACAACCAATTCTAGCATCTATCAAGCAATTGGCGATGACTAGGTCATCTATATATGAGTATATCGACTTAGGAGTCAAATGAGAACATTTGATCATAGGTCATACTCATCGTTTAAGCTCAAGTGGGGTTGCCACTTTTACATAATGCATTGATGTGTTCACACCATTAGAGTTGCTTTAACTCAATTCTTAGAGTAAAGCTCCCCCTAGATGTGAGATCCCCCCTTAGAGGGATGAACTAACCTTGGGTTTTGTCAATGATGACTTCATGTAGGTGTTGAGATCTGGATGCTCAATGTTGATGTAGATCATTTGAAGCAATCCTTTGGAGTGAGTTGCACTTTCAATACCTACACGGGTTAGTCCCACAAGGAACAAACAAGGATATCCATAGACATAGAGTGATGCACACAAAAAATGATGTCTATGAAAGCATTAGGTTACCTTGTCCCTTGTCTTACCAACAAGAGGTTTTGTGACTCCATGAACTAGTGCAAGATGTGGAAGTTGATTGCACTTGTCCTTGCTAAAATAATATGAGTGAAGTATGTTGGCGGAGTCACCCTCAAGAACTCTATAGTTCTTCTTCTTCGGGATCCACACCATCCTGATGGGAATCCTTGGGGTTGTAGTCGTACTTGATGAAGTAGAACTTGACGTAGTCTTGGGAATCCACTTGACCAAGGCCTTGGGAGCTTCTTCAAATGCATCAATCTCCTCTTGAAGATCATCCATGCCTTTTTGCTTGTGGTATTGTAGTGGAAGATCATCTTGAGCTTTTGTCCCTTTGAAGGAAGTAGGATCATACTTCTCTTGTTGAGGAACAAACTTCGTCTTGGGGTATTGATCTTCTTCCCACTCAACTCCATTGGCATTGAACTTTCTTTCAAAACCAACACCTTGGTTCTTCCGGTGCCTTCCTTTCTTGCGTACAATTTCATCGAATTACTTACTCCCGGCAAGGATCTTGTAAACACCTTTCTCTATAATTCCCTTCAATAAGCTATTTTCTTGCTCAAGTGTAACTTGGCTAAGAGAATCATTAGTGGAATCAAGAGAAGTACTAGAAGCAACAACATTAGATTTAACATGATTATTGTTACTACTAGAGGAAGAATCCTTCTTGTTCTTGTTACTAGACTTGACTTGAGGCATGTAAGTAGATAATAGTAAACACTTGGCAATGTAAGAAGAACTTTTCTTGCGAAGATCATCATTGATTGCCTTTAAGAACTCATGCTCTTGCTCAAGGTTGAGCTTTTCAAAGCGTAACTTCTCATGAGTCCTTAAAAGTTCTCGATGATCCCCTAAGATAGTTTCATGAGCTAACTTAAGAGTGTTTAGTTCTTTAGTTAGGAGCTCAATCTTCTCCTTATCATCGTCATTCGTTTTATCTGATTAGCATGATTAATTTACGTTTCATCATAGTATTCATCACTAGAGTTGTCAATAAGTAAATAATCATCACCTAGCAAGTCATCTTCATCACTATTGAAATCAACATACTCGGGGTGTGTTACCTTTGGGCCTTTAGCCATGAAGCATCTTCCAAGTCCCTCATTTGGTGAATCAAATATGTCGTAGGACTTGGTTGACACAAGTGATAGACCGGCAACACCTTCATCTTGAGTATGTTCGGAGTCGGAGTGATAGCTTCTCTCGGAGTGATTGTCGGAGTCGGAACCAGATACCCATTCACCAACATGAGCTTGATGTCTTCGTTTTGTGTAGCTCCTTGATGACTTGTCCTTCTTTTCCGAATCCTTGCTTCTCCGGGATGTTCTTCATTCATAACGATCATCTCTACTCCTTCTCTCTCTTGGTGGTGATTCTTATCTTCTACTTCTCCTCTTAGGTGATTCTTTTCTTCTTTTGTAGGGAGCCGTACACTCATTGGAGTAGTGTCTGGGTCTTCCAAAATTGTAGCTATTGCGCTCTCGACTAGAAGATCTTTTGTCATTGTAGGACCTTGACTTGGAGCTTCTCTCTTTGATTTTACTTTTGTAGAACTTGTTGAAGTTCTTCACCATTAGGCTCAATTCTTCATTGAATGTTTGTTTCTCACTTGATGATGTGGGGGCTTCACATGAGGCTTTGTAAGCACCACTTGACTTGTTGTGGAGCTCCTCCTTATCCTTGAGTGACATCTCATGAGAAACAATTCTTCAAATGACTTACGTTGGCTTGAGATTCTTGTAATTGGGCATCATTAGGATCAATGTGCACACAGTATCATATTTTCCATCCAATGCTCTTAGGATCTTCTTGATGATGAATTTGTCGGTCATCTCTTCACTTCCTAAGCCAACAATCTCATTTGTAATGAGAGCAAGCCTAGAGTACATTTCAGCGATGCCTTCACCATCCTTCATCTTGAACTTGTCAAGTTGACTTTGAAGCACATCCAACTTGGATTCCTTGACAGAGTCAGTACCTTCGTGCATATCAATCAAAGTATTCCAAATTTCCTTTGCATTCTCAAGACGGCTGATTTTGTTGAATTCTTCGGGGCACAATTCATTGAAGAGTATATCACAAGCTTGAGCATTGTATTACAGCATCTTCAACTCATCCGCGCTAGCTTCACAATTTGGTTCTCTCCCATCAAAGAATTCACCTTGCAAGCCAATACACACAATAGCCCAAACGGTGGGGTTATGTCCGAGAATATGCATTTTCATCTTATGCTTCCAACTAGCAAAATTCGTACCATCAAAGTAAGGACCTCTATGGTGGTAGTTTCCCTCACTAGACGCCATACTCTCCTAGGTTGTGAAACCAAGGCTATGACCACCAAAAGCTATGGAAATCAAAGCAAATGGAGACCAAATCTCTGATACCACTTGTAGGATCGGAAGTATGTCTAGGGGGGGTGATTAGACTACTTGACCAAATAAAGCTTATCCTTTTCCCAATTTTAGTTCTTGGCACATTTTAGCTAACTTAGTACAAGTCAAGCAATCGTAACACAATTCAAGCAAGCATGCAAAGAGTATATGAGCAGCGGAAAGTAAAGCATGCAACTTGGAAGAATGTAAAGGGAAGGGTTTGGAGAATTCAAACGCAATTGGAGACACAGATGTTTTTGTCATGGTTCTGATAGGTGGTGCTATCGTACATCCACGTTGATGGAGACTTCAACCCATGAAGGGTAACGGCTGCACGAGTCCATGGAGGGCTCCACCCAAGAAGGGTCCACGAAGAAGCAACCTTGTCTATCCCACCATGGCCATCGCCCACGAAGGACTTGCCTCACTAGCGGTAGATCTTCACGAAATAGGCGATCTCCTTGCCCTTACAAACTCCTTGGTTCAACTCCACAATCTTGTCGGAGTCTCCCAAGTGACACCTAGCCAATCTAGGAGACACCACTCTCCAAGAAGTAACAAATAGTGTGTTGATGATGAAATCCTTGCTCTTGTGCTTCAAATGATAGTCTCCCCAACACTCAACTCTCTCACACAGGATTTGGATTTGGTGGAAAGAAGATTTGAGTGGAAAGCAACTTGGGGAAGGCTAGAGATCAGGATTCATATGGTAGGAATGGAATATCTTGGTCTCAACACATGAGTAGGTGGTTCTTTCTCAGAAAATGTAAGTTGGAAGTGTAGGTTCGTTCTGATGGCTCTCTCCACGAATGAAGAGGAGGTGGAGGGGTATACATAGCCTCCACACAAAATCTAACCGTTACACACAACTTGCCAATCTCGGTGGGACCGAATTGAGAAACTCGGTCGGACCAATTCAACAAATCTAGGGACTGTTAGGATTTTCGGTGGGACCGACATGCAACTCGGTAGGACCGATATGGTTAGGGTTAGGGCATAACGTAATCTCGGTGAGACCAATTACACAAACTCGGTGGGACCGATTTTGGTAATAAGCTAACCAGAGAGTTGGTCAGGTAAACTCGGTGGGACCGGTTCGCTCATTTCGGTGAGACTGAAATGTTACGAAAGGGAAATAGAGAGTTTATGTTGCAATATCGGTGGGACCGATCTCTCATCTTGGTGGTACCGAAACGTTACGAAAGGAAACAGAGAGATTACAATCCCATCTCGGTGGGACCGAGATCCCTATCGGTGAGACCGATTTGCCTAGGGTTTGTGGCAGTGGCTATGACATCTGAACTCGGTGGCACCGGATAGAAAGAATCAGTGGGGCCTTGTTTGACTTTTGGTTTAGGTCATATGTGGATGTTAGAAAGTAGTCGAGTGTTTTGGAGCATATCACTAAGCACTTTGAGCAAGAACCTCATTAAGCAACACCTCATCCCTCCTTGATAGTATTGGCTTTTCCTATAGACTCAATGTGATCTTGGATCACTAAAATATAAAATGTAGAGTCTTGAGCTTTGAGCTTGATCCAATCCTTTTATCCTTACCATTTTGAGGGGTCCACTTTTCTCATCCATGCCATGCCATTCATTGAGCTTTTCCTGAAATATTTATCTTGAAATAGTGTTAGCTCAATGAGCTATATGTTGTTAGGAATTACCAAAACCACCTAGGGCTAGTTGCACTTCCAATCTCCCCCTTTTTGGTAATTGATGACAACATATAGATCAAAGCTTCGACAAATGATAATAAGATTGAAAAACATTATCGCTTTGAGAAGTATGTGTAATGTGAGAGCGGTCAGCAACACGTCTCCGTGCGCACCATGGTCGTGGCGGTCGTTGGTGCGGTCAAGAAGAGGGGATGATGTATTCCTGCTCGACTCGCAGGGAAAGGGAGGCTGCCACACCCCTTGAGGAGAGGAAGATCATCGGAGATCCTAGATCGGGCATGTAGGTGTGGATGAGGTAGATGGGAGACCTCTATGGGTTAGAAGGTGACCTAGATCCATGATGCCGGAGGGAAGAGATCATCCTGGCCGGCGAGGGACGACAACAGAGGGGTGGTGGTGGCCGGCATCGCTGGTTGAGGTTGGGGGCTGCGACCAGATCCGTGGAGAAGGAGCCCCCGACGGAGAGCTCCATGAGCACCTGGATAGGGGGGGGATGAGCATGTCTGCGTGGATCTGGTGAGGGGCGCATCAGGAAGGAGCAGAAGTCTATGGCGCCATGTTCCAAAATTCAGGGGATCACTGGGAGGGAGTAGCCGGCGGCTCGTGGTGGAGGAAGAGAGAAGAGAGAGAGAGAGAGAGAGGAGTATGCCTACCGTTGGATCCAGGAGGGATGGACGGTCCTTATGTGTGATCCATGGGAGCATCGTATCAACCAATCAAAAAGCAGCTTCGGCTCCGCACATGATTGACACATCAGCACAAGCTATTCGTGACGGACCGGGTGGTGTACATAAAAAGAGAAGTGTAGGTCCAGTTTGTCGATTCATGACAGTTTCCATGATGGTCTTGATGTTTGTCATAACGGTACTACTGTTTTGGAGGCCATTCACATTTGGTTCAATTGTGACGATTTTCATGAATGCTTTTGAGAACGTCATCAGAAATCTGTCATGGATTAATAGATTTCTTGTAGTGTGAGACACTAAGCTACCTAAGGCAATATTTTGCCAGATTAACACTTGTTAATTTCACCAAGTCCCTGGATGTCAACAAAACTTTGCATTTTTTAAAATGCATAGTAAATCAACCATGCTTCACATGGAATAACTTTATATATGAATTTGAGCATCTCCATATCTACTTTCAGTATATCCAGCATGTTAGCACAAAACATGTTCATATCTTGAGTTTTACAAAACCCCTTGGCATGAACTAGATATGTTTTCCATTTAGAATTTGTGCAGGTCGGTTTAGTTTTCCTGCTAACTAAACTCTGTTTTTTCATTATTCTAGTAAGATAAGCCTCCTGACTTCTGACTTCTAGCTAGTAGCACCGACAACTAGTTTTTCTGCCAAATCTATTTTGTCATCCTGGTTAGCACGATGGTGTCCCGGGCTATCAAGTTCAAACCAACTCACTCTGTACCGACCTTATACCCTATATATAGTAGTACACAATACAAGCAGCTGTAACTTTTTTTAGTAGCCTAAAAATAGAGTTCAAATCAAAGAAAGTGTGCTTTTGCTACTGACAGCAAACATTATAAGTGCTAAATTTTAAGAGTATATAAGTATATATCTTCACAAAATGCAAAATTCTATTGACATCCAGGGACTTGGTGAAATTAACAAGTGTTAATCTGCCAGAATATTGCCTTAGGTAGTTTAGTGTCTCAAAAACATAGTGGCAAAAATATTTTGTGGGTATGAAAATGGCATAGACTTAAGGTAGACATAAAGTTTTCCAACTTTCATAGTTAGATCATATTCATATGGTGCCCGGACTAATTACTATGGATCTTACAAAATGCAACTTTATGTAATAGAAGTTCATTTATATCATGTTAGTCACTTACATGCAAGAAATGAACATGTTAAAGACAATTAACAAGGCTAGGATATGTATGGCATGAAACTACACATTATGTAGTGCAAAAATCATGTAGGATGTAAATGCATAAGAGCTATAGGTCAATCGATATCATGCCAAGTTTGTAAGTTTTAACAGATTCTATCAGTTATATTATGATGTACTTTTGCCAGGAGTTTTCATCAAGCAAATTGATCCTAACATAGATGAAAATGCCACCATTGTGTAGAACACGAAAAAATGCACAACATTGATATAAGGCACGTTTTCATCGGATGCACGGATTAAATGTTACAACGATTTAAATATAAGTTAGTGCAACTCCTTTCAGCTAGGCGCTGCACTACATTGTGCAGCTCCTTTCAACTAGGCACTTCACAACCAGGAGTGGGGCCCAGGGTGCCATGCTGGCCAAGTGTGTCGCACCTATTAGTAAGGCGCTGCATAGTGTAGTGCAACGCCTACCTATCAGGCGCTACACAAAAGGGTCAGCTGGGTGAAATTTTTTCACCAACAGTTCATCTGGTGAAGTCATTCTTTCCACAGGTCAGATTTTGTTATTTTTACCTATGTGCGGTACCAAATGAAAAGGCAAGTGTTCTCCCAAGAGGAAAAAATGGTCTCTCATTCATCAAGACAAGCCTAGCTTGGAGCTCCATTGTCGTGGAAAGGTCACGGCAGATGTACTAGCAGAAGGACTTAGTCGTGGAGCCATTGCAACTAGGAAGCTTAAAGGGGTTAAATGGGACAAAGGACACAGGAGTTTATACTGGTTCGGCCCCTTGTGGTGAAGGTAAAGGCCTAATCCAGTTTGAGGTGGTATTTCTTATGTCTCGATTACCAGGGAGCGAATCCGCTTGACCTAGCTTTCGATCTGTTCTTTCTTGTCCCGAACCACTGCCGGGTCGTCCCTTTATATACAGAGGTCGACGCCCAGCGGCTTACAGAGTCCCGGCCGGCTCATAAATAGTGTATGGCTCGGTGACTATCTATTCTTGCCTTAAAGTACAAACTATCACATCTATGGCGGTTTACCCTTACGGGCCTTAAGTCGCCTTTGGGCCTTGGGCCCTTTAACTAAACCGTCATCTTCAGAATGTCTTCGTGGGCTTCATAATGATGAATCACCTTAGATATAACCCGACCCCTCCTGGGTGGGTCATACCTAATAGTTATATCCCCAACATCAGGCCCCAGATTGATTTGAACTGGTTCATGTCAATCTTCAACACTTAGAAAGAATCTTCTCTTCTTCATTTGTGCGAGGTTGATAACCCGCCATGACGTCATCTTCTGGATTTTTGATAACCCGCCATGACTTAACCTGCCACTAATTCATATTTTATTCAATCATATCTCAATGAATCTTTATCTTAATGACCATTCCGAAAATCGAGGCATCTGGGTAGCTGGATAACCATGCTTCGGTCTCCTCATTTTACGCACCCACTTACCAGCCCTTCCTTATAAATAGCCACGATCGACACTTTCTGATTCTCCCCCTTTTCCATCGTCTTCTTCCTCTTGCGACCCTCTACGCTCTAGCTCCGCTGCCACTGTCACAAAGCACACCGACGTCCTCGCCATCGGCCGTTGCATCACCTTGAACGAACTAGAGAATCGACGCCGTTCCTCTGCAGTTCATCTGTGCCAGTAAGTACTCACTTACCCGTACTCCAGATCTGCATTAGGGTTCCATCTGTTTGTCGTGTTCTTCATAAGTTCTTCCACCGCAACATCTTTTGATTCTAAAAACAATATAGAACTTATGCGGTAGTTGTTTTGCTTTCACCTTCAATACCAGCAGACCCCCTTTCTTTGGAAAGAGATCTCATTAGAGCTTATGAAGTCCCTGTACTGGTTTTTTAGGTCTTGAATCATTTCCTTTTTCTGAACTGCCACTAATCTGAAATAATACTTGCGATATGTGAAATCTGTTTGTGCCGTCCTTAGCAAAAAGCTGCACCTGGATAGATTCACCTAGTCATGGCGGCTCATACCACCGGCTTTAATTGTAATGCTTGATAGATAACATCAAACTGATCATGGCGGCTTAGATAACCTGACGTAATTAGTCATATACAATTAGTAAGCCGCAATTCTAAATATATGCTGTAATACTTTTCCCTCCGGCTTAAATTTGAACCAGCAAATTTAATCTTTTTTAGGCTTCCTTCTTCATAATGCCGCCCAAAACAACCACTTCCTGTAATTGGGTTCACTCCATCGTCACGGAGAGTACACTTGAAGATTTTGTGAAAACTGGCTATCTGCCCAATAAAAAATGTCATGTCTTACCGCCCCCCTAAACCGACGGAGGAGAAACCTCAGCCCAAAGAAGGGGAAGTTATTGTCTTCACTGATCACATGAACCGGGGCTTTTCACCGCCCGGCTCTAAGTTCTTCAGAGACGTTCTGCGCTTTTTTGACCTCCATCCTTAAGACATCGGACCCAATTCCGTGTCTAACATATGCAATTTTCAAGTGTTCTGTGAGGTATACCTTGGAGAAGAGCCCATCTTGGAACTTCTCAGAGAATACTTTTATCTGAACCGCCAGAATGAATACTCCAACGGACCTAGCTTGGAACTTGGTGGTGTTTCAATCCAACGACGGAGAGACGCCATTTTCCCTTATGCACAACCGCCAAGCCATCCCAAAGACTGGAACCAGACATGGTTCTACTGCCAAGATACTTCTCCGACTGATGAGAACCCTCTGCCCGGCTTTCGTGCCCACAAGTTGTCAGCTAATGAACGCCAAAAGCTCGCCCCTACATTTGCAAAAGTCAAAGCTCTATTGGGGAACGGATTAAATGGTATTGACTTCGTCCGGTGCTGGGTTGCCTGGCGGGTCATCCCCTTGAGCCGCTGCCCGGCTTAATATGTACTTACACCGGTGACACAAAGGATCCTCTGCGCCATAGCCCTGATGAATTACCTGATGTTCTTATCAATGAGATGACAAAATCTCTTCTGAATGAGAGCCTAGCTGATTGCAGCAAGGTGGGCCTAAGCCCTTTCTGCAAGTCTAACCCAGCACCCAAAGTGAGTCTGTGAACCGACTATTTTACCTTTATCCTTAATACTTTGTTTTAACTCAACCTTGAAAATTTTCACAGGCTGATGATGACTTTTGGAATAAAGAGTATGACCATGAAGCAGCAAAGAGAGCTAGGAATGCCAAGAAAGCTACCAGGAGAGCCACCAAGAAAAGAGGAAAGAAGCCCAGTGCTTATGAATTACTTCAAATGGATGACACCTCTCAGTCGGAGGTAGCCCTTGATTCCCTTGGCTCTTTTTTCAATCATCTTATCAACACTGACTATCATCAGGACGACATGGGAACGAGTCAGGGAGTGGTTGAAGAGGTAACTATTATTTCCTCCGACTCTGAGCCTTTGCCAAGACAAAGAATCCTAAGAGTAACCCAGAAAGTAAGATTTTCACACCCCTTAGCTCATATGGATCCTCACTTTATTTTGAAGCAACAGCAACACGAGAGCCGGCGGCAGACTCGAACAAGCAAGGATGCAGAACTCTCCTCCGGCTTACCGAACACGCCTAGGAAGCGCCAAAATGAGGTCACCCCCGACTTCAATTATTTTTATCCTTTGGCGGGTCTCACTCGTCAGCCGCTCAACTCTTCTGATTCAGATTATTAGGAAACTTCACATTCCTCTTCGGGCGACTCAATCCAGTCTAATATGCCGGCTTTCAAGACCGCTCCTGGGTAATGACGATTTACTTATCCTTTATTCATTATAATCCTTTATACTTGTACTGACCTTTTTGACCCATGCAGTGGAAAAGCAAAGCCCAGCAAGAGGTAAAAGAAGAACAAGTTGGTCGAAGAGCCAACAGTCCATGAGCTGGAGTTCCAAACCGCAGTACCTGAGGCCTCTATTCCTGAGCCGCTCGAGCTGGTTCATGACATGCCAACAATGACTGTTGACCCGCCTGCTGATGAAACCGCTGACGGCTCGTTAAACCCTAAAGCTTCAAGCCCTGTCAAGACAACCAACACACAAGGTGACGAAGTAGTGATCACCAAAACTGCCTTTACTGAACCAAGGAGACCTACTGTGCTGGACAAACATTCTGCTAAGGAAGAACATGTTGAGCCACGCAAGGTACGATTTGATATCGCCAACTATGCTCAACCAGGCATTGGTGAACTATACTCTGGCTTTCTCAGCCAAGTACACAGTAGCTGTGATCTTGAGATGGACATGGTGAAGCAGATGCATCTTAAATTTGAGGTATGATCTCTTCAACTCTTTAGATTATGCATATCCTGCCAGCCCCAAGTGTACTGCTTATGCTTAATATGCTTTAGACTTGATCACGATGAACATGAATAATAACCTTTGTAGCAACCTTTTAAACTTCCGATTTAATCCATAGTCCCCAAGGGCCGGTTTAATCAGCATGAATGAGCCGATCGTTTAAATTCTTGTGTAGAAGATAACACTTGTGTAGTTTTCAGCAACAATATGCATTAGTCCCCAAGTGCCAAGTACTTTGCTTGAAAAGTGCTTGGGACTTATTTACATAAGCCTCCACTGAGATAGAACTTTCAGTAGACATTAGCCCCTAAGTGCCAAGCACTCTTTGCTCGCAAAGTTCTTGGGACTTTATATGTTGAACTAACACTTGAATCTAATGTTGACCCGGTTTATGAACAGACAACCACTGCTGAACTTCAAACCGAGCTGTCTGAGTTGAGGACCCATCTGGAACTGCAAGAGGCTGAAACCCAGAAGGCGAACTCAAAGTTCGAATTTAGCATGGGTGAAGCAGAAAAACTAAAATCCGGCTTTGAAGCTGAAAAAAGTGCCTGGGCTGAGGAAAAGATTGTGCTAACCCAACGGGCATAAAAGGCAGAGGCGGCTCTCGAAGAAGCCACCACTAAACTTACCAGCTTAAAACGCCAGGTATCTCAGATGGTATCTGCTATTTTTGGTAAGTTGCCTAATGACTGTCAAATTTTGAATATCCTCCTTGATGATATTATCTGCTCTTAACTCCTTTGTGATTATTATGCAGGCCCTAGGAGCAGCAATCTCAACCAAAACATGCTTGTAAAGCTAAAGGCGGTTTACACTTTGGTAGAGCAGCTTTATACTGGTGCTCAGCGTGCATTGGCCGCAGTTGCTCTGTCCAATGAAGCCCCCACGCTCTTGGTTGATGTGCTAAGGAAGCTGTTTGTACTGCCCCAATGGTTTAGTGAAATAAAGCGATCATATGCAAGAGCCGAGCTGTGACTGCCTTGAACCGGGCCAAAGCATGGCTACCAGAATTAGACCCGACCGACATCTCTATCAATTATCCAAGCCTCAAGGAGGACGACATTCCGTTTGAACAGAAGGATTTTGCCGCTCTCATGAAGGAGATACGTCCTCTGGCCAGCCTGATTGCCAATGAGACAAACCTCACCAAGTATCATCCGACTTATGATGGGGGAAACTAGAGGATGCCAACACCGTCTTATAAAGTGACATGCCTGATCCCCCCAATCCATAAGCACACCTTTGCCCCTGAAGTTGACCCGTCCAAGCTAATTGATGATGAAGCTAAATTTCAAGCTTTGAATGGCATTGACTGGTCGTCATCAACCTTCCAGGACATAGAGCAGGACAAAGAGGCAGAGAAGGTTGATCCAGAAGCCTCAGACCAGCAGAGGCAGGGAGATTAATCCACTGGGCGGTTCATATCTGTGACTTTAAAAAATAGTTGATTATTTAGACTCGGGGAGTCATGTAATAGGATAGCAATGACCTTGCTCTGTCATGCCATCGTGCACGTTTTTGGTGCTCAATACTGTTAAGCCTCCCTTTGATATTTATCCTCTTTACACTTGTCATTTGTTTGACTTGTGTGTCAGAAAATCCTTGAATTATCCTGCACACATAAATAGATGACAAGAACCCTTGGCGGTTTACCGCAAGGCGGTTCATATCTCACATATAACCACTGATGTGTAAAAAATAGCCATGGATAAGGCTGGTATGAACCAGGAGTTGAAACATAACTAAAATAACAATATCATACCTGTGATATTGAATTTGTACTGTCGGTTTAAGCGACCTGTGCATTAAGGGTGATAACCCAATCTTTACAAGCCAAAACATCCAAATGTTTCATGATTCTCATATGCTGGCGACTTATCGTCCAAAGTCAAGCCGGGTTAATTGAAACCACATATATGCTTCAGACGTAAGAAAAAAGTATCAAGAGAAACCCGGAAAACTATTTCAAAAGATTCAAACCAAGAAAGAGAGAAAAAACACGAGGCTATGTTCTCTTTGGTGAATGACACCTATGCTTGAACAGGAAGCCGAACCAAAAGGGTTAACGGCTATGTTCTCTTTGGTGAATGACACCTATGTTTGAACAGGAAGCCCCCAAGTGGTTTTTGGAATTGCGCCGATCAAGTGGGTATCGACAGCTATGTTCTCTTTGGTGAATGACACCTATGTTTGAACAGGAAGCCCCCAAGTGACCTTGGGACATTTTTTAACGACACTGATTCGAATATGATCAGAGTCGGACCAAAAGGGGTCAAGACATGATTCAAATATGATCCAGCCCCCTAAATGATCAAATTGTTTGAACAACTATGATTCGAATACGATCAGGAAGCTGTGCCAAAGGAGTTAAGCTAGATTTGAATACGATCAACCCCCTGTGGTCTAAATATTTAACGACTCTAATTCGAATACGATCCGAGTCGGACCAAAAGGGGTTAAGCCATGATTCGAATAGGATCTAGCCCCCAAATGATCAAGAGGTTTGAAGAGCTATGATTCGAATACGACCAGGAAGCTGTGCCAAGGGGTTAAGCTAGATTCGAATACGATCCTCCCCCAATGGTCATTTATGATGACGAAGACACATGATCATTTGAAGATAAAACAACATAGACCCTGCTTTATTATAATCATCATAATATATACATGATAAAAATATGTACATCATAAGAGCCGGTGGCTCATGTGTAGTAAGGCCGAAGATGAGCAATATTCCACGGCCGGCGGGTCTCCTCCTCCGACTTACATGAGTCTTTGTGTTCTCGAACATCGATAAGGTAGTATGGCCCATTGTTCAAGTTCTTGTTGACCACAAAGGGCCCTTCCCAAGGCGGGGATAACTTGTGTGCATCAGTTTGATCCTGGATGAGCCGGAGCACCAAATCACGTTCTTGAAAGGTTCTGGACTTAACCCGGCGGCTGTGATAACAGTGCAGGTTCTGTTGGTAAATCTCCGAGCGGGTTTCTGCAAAGTCACGCTTCTCATCTAACAGGTCAAGTGCATCCTGACGCGCTTGTTCATTATTAGCTTCAATATAAGCCACCACGCGGGGCGAGTCATGACGGATGTCACTAGGAAAAACCGCCTCTGCTCCATAAACCATGAAGAAAGGCGTGTAACCCGTAGATCTGTTGGGGGTAGTATTGATACTCCATAGCACTGAAGGTAACTCCTCCACCCAACAACCCGGCGTCCGTTGCAAGGGAACCATAAGCCGGGGCTTGATGCCTTGCAAAATTGCTTGATTGGCTCTTTCAACTTGACCATTGGACTGGGGGTGAGCTACTGATGAAACATCAAGTCGAGTATGCTCATGTTGACAAAACTCCTCCATGGCACCCTTGGACAGATTAGTGCCATTATCAGTTATAATGCTGTGTGGAAAACCAAAGCGAAAAATCACCTTTTTCAGGAATTGAACCGCCGTGGCTGCATCACACTTACTAACTGGCTTTGCCTCGACCCACTTTGTGAATTTATCAACTACCACCAAAAGGTGGGTCTTTTTATCGTTGGTCCTTTTGAAAGGCCCAACCATATCAAGCCCCCAGACTGCAAACGGCCAAGTAATTGGAATCATCCTCAATTCTTGAGCCGGCACATGAGCTCGTTGTGAGAATTTCTGACAACCGTCACATCTCATGACTAAATCCTCTGCATCAGCATGAGCCGCCAGCCAATAAAATCCATGACAAAAAGCTTTGGCCACAAGGGACTTTGAACCGACATGGAGACCACAATCTCCTTCATGAATCTCATGAAGAATCTCATGGCCTTCCCCAGGAGAAACGCAACACTGAAGCGCCCCAGTGACACTGCGATGGTGTAACTTGCCATTGGCAATTATCATTGACTTAGACCACCAGGTTATCTGCCTAGCCAAACTTTCATCCTCAGGCAACTCGCCCTGGGTCATGTAAGCCAAATATGGTAGTGTCCAACCTGGAATAGCATGAAGAGCCGCTAGCAACTGTGCCTCCGGGTCAGGAATAGCCAGACCTTCCTCTGTAGGCAATTTGACGGAGGGGTTGTGCAAAACATCCAAGAAAGTGTTAGGTGGCAACGGCTTACGCTGAGATCCCAAACGGCTCAAAGCATCAGCTGCCTCATTCTTCCTACGATCAATGTGTTCCACCTGATAACCCTTGAAGTGCCCAACAATAGCATCAACCTCACGGCGATAAGCCACCATGAGCGGGTCTTTAGAATCCCAATTGCCTGAAACTTGCTGAGCTACTAAGTCTGAATGGCCAAAACACCTCACCCGGCTTAAGTTCATCTCCTTAGCCATCCGAAGACCATGGAACAAGGCTTCATACGTAGTTGCATTGTTAGTACAGGGAAACATCAACCTTAGAACATAACAAAACATGTCACCTCGAGGGGAAGCTAAGACGACTCCAGCCCCCGAGCCTTCCAATTGTCTGGACCCATCAAAGTGAATCGTCCAATATGTGTTATCGGGCTTCTCTTCAGGCATTTGCAGCTCTGTCCAATCGTTGATGAAATCCACCAGTGCTTGAGACTTGATGGCAGTACGAGGCACATACCTTAAACCATGGGGTCCAAGCTCAATAGCCCACTTGGCTACCCGCCCTGTGGCTTCTCTGTTTTGAATGATGTGTCCCAAAGGAGCAGAACTGACCACAGTGATGGGATGACCCAGAAAATATTGCTTTAGCTTCTGGCTGGCCATGAACACCCCATAAACAAGCTTCTGCCAATGTGGATACCTCTGCTTGGACTCAATGAGCAGCTCACTAGTATAATAAACCGGCCGTTGAACTGGATATTCCTTGCCAGCCTCCTTTCGTTCCACCACAATGGCCACACTGACAGCCTAGGCATTAGCAACCACATAGAGCAACAACGGCTCCTTGTCAATGGGAGCAGCAAGGACTGGCGGTTCAGCAAGCTGTCTCTTCAAGTCTTCAAACGCATCGTTCGCAGCATCACTCGAGATGAAGTCATCTGTTTTCTTCATCATCTGATACAGCAGTATGGCCTTCTCACCTAACCGGCTTATGAACCGGCTTAAAGCAGCAATACGACCCGCCAGACGCTGAACATCATTGATACACTTTGTTTTTGCCAAAGAGGTAATGGCCTTGATCTTTTCTAGGTTAGCCTCAATGCCTCTATTAGAAACCAGAAATCCCAAAAGCTTGCCTGCTGGCACACCAAATACACACTTGGCCGGGTTAAGCATCATATTGTAGAGCCGGAGATTATTAAAGGTGTCCTTCAAATCATCTATCAAGGTTTCCTTCTCTCTGGATTTCACCACCATGTCATCCACATAAGCATGAACATTGCGCCCAATCTGACAATGAAGACAATTCTGCACACAACGCTGGTAAGTCACGTGGGCACTCTTGAGCCCAAAAGGCATAGATACATAGCAGAAGGCTACAAAGGGAGTAATAAAAGCTATCTTCTCCTGGTCCTTAACCGCCATCTTGATCTGATGATAACCAGAGTAAGCATCCAAAAAACTCAAATGCTCACAACCCGCCGTAGCATCAATGATTTGATCAATACGAGGGAGAGCAAAGGGATCAGCCGGACAAGCCTTGTTTAAGTCCGTGTAATCCACACACATATGCCAAGTGCCATTCTTCTTGAGCACTAGCACCGGGTTAGCCAACCACCCAGGATGAAATACTTCAATAATGAACCCAGCTGCCAAGAGCCGGGCCACCTCTTCACCAATGGCCATACGCCTCACCTCGTTGAAGCGACGAAGGAATTGCTTGACCGGCTTAAATTTCGGATCAATATTGAGAGTGTGCTCTGCGAGTTCCATCGGTACACCCGGCATGTCAGAAGGTTTCCATGCAAATATGTCCCGGTTCTCACGGATGAACTCGATGAGCGTGCTTTCCTATTTGGGATCCAGATTAGCACTGATACTGAACTGCTTGGATGAGTCGCCAGGAACAAAATCAACAAGCTTGGTATCATTGGCCGATTTAAACTTCATGACCGGGTCATGCTCCATAGTTGGCTTCTTCAAAGATGTCATATCAGCCGAGTCAACATTATCCTTGTAAAATTTCAACTCTTCAGCTGCGCAGACTGACTCAGCATAAGCCGCATCACCTTCTTCACACTCCAAGGCTATCTTCCGACTTCCATGCACTATGATGGTCCCTTTGTAACCCGACATCTTGAGTTGCAGATAAACATAACATGGTCGCGCCATTAACTTGGCATAAGCCGGCCATCCAAACAGAGCGTGGTACGGGCTTCTGATCTGGACCACTTCAAAGGTTAACTTCTCAGCCCTAGAGTCGTGCTAATCTCCAAAGGCTACTTCCAGTTCAATCTTACCAACTGGATAAGCTGACTTACCGGGCACCACCCCATGGAAAACAGTGTTGGATGTCTTAAGGTTTTTGTCACTTAATCCCATGCGATGGAAAGTATCATAATAAAGGATATTAATGCTGCTACCTCCATCCATGAGTACCTTAGTAAACTTATATCCACCAACTTGAGGCGCCACAACCAAAGCCAAGTGACCCAGATTATCAACCCGTGGCGGGTGATCCTACCATCTCCACATAATGGGTTGCTCAGACCATCGCAAGTATTGGGGAACTGCCGTCTCGACAGCGTTCACATTCCTCTTGTGAAGCTTGTGGCCCTGTTTGCACAAACTTGTGGTGAAAACGTGATACTGCCCGCTGTTCAACTGCTTTGGATGACTTTGATATCCGGATTGCTGCTGCTGGTGACCCCTCTGGCCGGATTGCTGATTGTAACCACCCTGGCTACCTTGATTATATCCACCCTGATTATTATGGTGGCCCTGGAAGCCGGAATTAGAACCGCCACCTCCATAACCCGGGCCTTGGGAACCACCACCACCCGAGCCGCCGCCCGGCTCCTAATCACTGTCAAACACGTTGGAATTTTTGAAAGCCTTCAGAATCTTACAATCTTTCCAAAGGTCAGTGGCTGGCTTCCCCTGCGAGCCATGCCTCAGACAGGGCTCATTAAGCAATTGCTCAAGAGTACGACCTGACCCGCCGTTCCGAGGAGGCGGCCTCTGATATGTCTCCAACGTATCTACTTTTCCAAACACTTTTGCCCTTGTTTTGGACTCTAACTTGCATGATTTGAATGACACTAACCCGGACTGACGCTGTTTTCAGAAGAATTACCATGATGTTGTTTTATGTGCAGAAAAGAAAAGTTCTCGGAATGTCCTGGAAATCCATGGAGGCACTTTTTGGAATCAATAAGATTTTTTTGCGAAAGAATTAATGCCAGGGGGCCACAAGCTGTCCACGAGACAGGGGGCGCGGCCTCCTATCTCGTGCCCCCCTGGACCTCCTCCGACCTCAACTCCAACTCCATATATTCCGTCTCGGGGAGAAAAAAATTAGAGAGAAACTTTCATCGCGTTTTACGACACGGAGCCGCCGCCAAGCCCTAATCTCTCTCGGGAGGGCTGATATGGAGTCCGTTCGGGGCTCTGGAGAGGGGGATTCGTCACCGTCGTCATCATCAACCATCCTCCATCACCAATTTCATGATGCTCACCGCGTGCGTGAGTAATTCCATCGTAGGCTTGCTGGACGGTGATGGGTTGGATGAGATTTACCATGTAATCAAGTTAGTTTGGTTAGGGTTTGATCCCTAGTATCCACTATGTTCTGAGATTGATGTTACTATGACTTTGCTATGCTTAATGCTTGTCACTAGGGCGCGAGTGCCATGATTTCAGATCTGAACCTATTATGTTTTCATCAATATATGTGTGTTCTTGATCCTATCTTGCAAGTCTATAGTCACCTATTATGTGTTGTGATCCGACAACCCCGAAGTGACAATAATCGGGATACTTCTCGGTGATGACCGTAGTTTGAGGAGTTCATGTATTCACTATGTGTTAATGCTTTGGTCCGGTTCTCTATTAAAAGGAGGCCTTAATATCCCTTAGTTTCTGCTAGGACCCCGCTGCCACGTGAGGGTAGGACAAAAGATGTCATGCAAGTTCTTTCCATAAGCATGTATGACTATTTATGGAATACATGCCTACATTACATTGATGAATTGGAGATAGTTCTATATCACCCTATGTTATAACTATTGCATGAGGAATCGCATCCGGCATAATTATCCATCACCGATCCATTGCCTACGAGCTTTTCATATATTGTTCTTCGCTTATTTACTTTTCTGTTGCTACTATTACAACTACTACAAAAACCCCAAAACATTTATCTTTACTGTTTCTACCATTACCAGTATTATCATACTACTTTGCTACTAAATACCTTGCTGCAGATACTAAGTTATCCAGGTGTGGTTGAATTGACAACTCAACTGCTAATACTCAAGAATATTCTTTGGCTCCCCTTGTGTCGAATCAATAAATTTGGGTTGTACTTCACCCTCGAAAGCTGTTGCGATCCCCTACACTTGTGGGTTATCAAGACTAATTTCTGGCGCCGTTGCCGGGGAGTATAGCTCCATTCGCTGAGTCACTTGGGATTTATATCTGTTGATCACTATGAAGAACTTGAAAGACGCTAAGACCAAGAGTTTTCCCTCAACTACGAGGGGAGGTAAGGAGCTGCCATCTAGCTCTGCACTAGATTCTCCTTCCGTTATTAGTAGGCTTGCGACACCTAAACCTGCTACTGCTATGAATTCTGATATGTCGCATGTTATTGATGATGCCACTTCTCCTATGCATCATGAAACTACTTCTGTGCATGATACTACTTTGCCATTAGGTGAATTTCTAGATGAACAACTTTCTAGAGTTAGCGGGAATGAAAATATTGAAGAACCTATTATTGATGATAGTGATGATGAACGTTCCCCAAATGATTATGTATTACCTGTTGTTCCTAAGGGTTATGTTATGAATGAAGCAGCTGCTATGGAAATTCTTGCTTGCAATGATAGAAATGATCTTAAGAAATTATTAGCTAAATGGAAGCAACAGTCTCTTAATGCTAGAATGAAACCCGATCCTGCTTTTGCTACTTCACCTATCTGTGTTACTGATAAGGATTATGAATTCTCTGTTGATCCTGATATTATTACTTTAGTTGAATCTGATCCTTTTTATGGCCTTGAATCTGAAACTGTTGTGGCACATCTTACCAAGTTGAATGATATAGACACCCTATTTACTCATGATGAGAAGTCTCGCTATTTATATATCCTCAAGATATTTCCGTTCTCATTAAAGGGTGATTCTAAGACTTGGTATAATTCTCTTACTCCTGGTTGTGTGCGTAGTCCCCAGGATATGATTTATTACTTCTCTGCTAAATATTTCCCTGCTCATAAGAAACAAGCTGCTTTGCGGGAAATATATAATTTTGTGCAAATCAAAGAAGAGAGTCTCCCACAAGCTTGGGGGAGGCGACTCCGGTTACTTAATGCTTTGCCTGATCATCCTCTTAAGAAAAATGAAATACTTGATATCTTTTATAATGGACTAACCGATGCTTCCAAGGACTACTTGGATAGTTGTGCCGGTTGTGTTTTCAGGGAAAGAACAGTTGAGGAAGCTGAAATATTATTGAATAATATGTTGACTAATGAAAATAATTGGACTCTTCCTGAGCCAGTTCCTGAAGTAATTCTTGAACCAATTGAGCCAACACCTGAGCCTATTCCTAAACCCACTCCGAAGAAGAGAGGTGTTTTATTTCTCAGTCCTGAAGATATGCAAGAGGCAAAGAAATCAATGAAAGAAAAAGGTATTAAAGCTGAAGATGTTAAGAATTTACCACCTATTGAAGAAATACATGGTCTCAATTTACCACCTGAAGAACCACATTGTCTTAATAACCCGACACAGGTAGTAAAGGTAAATTCTCTCTATAGATATGATAAAGTAGAAATACCCTCTACTAAATTTCATAGCTCATGCTTAGATGAATTTGATGACTTTATGACTAGACAAGAAAGTTTTAATGCTTATGTTGGTAGAGAGTTAAAGAATAATGCTTCCGAGATAGGACGCATAGGTGATAATCTGGCTAGAGTTAAAGATGAACTTCACCGCATTAGCAAATATGCTTCTATGGTTGCTACTCAAGCTGAGCAAGTACTCAAAGCTCACAATGATTTGCTTGATGAATTGAATAATAAAAATGACTTTGCCGTTAGAGTGGCTACTAGAACTGGTAGAATGACTCAGGAACCTTTGTATCCCGAAGGCCACCCTAAGAGAATCGAGCAAGATTCTCAGAGAAATAATTTAGAGGCACCTAGTTTTTCTAAGAAGAAAAAAAATGATAGAACGTTGCATGCTTCTAGTGAACCTACTGTAGACAGACCTGAGAATCCCAATGATATTGATAATGTTAATGATAATGTTCATGTTGATGCTCAACCTAGCAAAAACAATGATGTAGAGATTAAACCTGTTGTTGATCTTGATAACCCACAATCAAAGAATCAACGTTATGATAAGAGAGACTTTGTTGCTAGGAAGCACGGGAAAGAAAGAGAACCATGGGTTCAGAAACCCATGCCCTTTCCTCCTAAACCATCCAAGTCACAGGATGATGAGGATTTTGAGCGCTTTGCTGAAATGATTAGACCTATTTTCTTACGTATGCGCTTAACTGATATGCTTAAAGTAAATCCTTATGCTAAGTATATGAAGTATATCATTACAAATAAAAGAAATTGCTAATTACACTTTTAAGGGTGGAATACCAAAGAAACTTGGAGATCCGGGTGTGCCAACTATACCATGCTCCATTAAAAGAAATTATGTTAAGACTGCTTTATGTGATCTTGGAGCCGGTGTTAGTGTTATGCCTCTCTCTGTATATCGTAGACTTGAATTGAATAAGTTGACACTTACTGAAATATCTTTGCAAATGGCTGATAAATCAACTACTATACCTATCGCTATTTGTGAGGATGTGCCTGTTGTGGTTGCAAATGTCACTATCTTAACAGACTTTGTTATTCTTAATATTCCCGAGGACGATAGTATGTCTATTATCCTTGGTAGACCTTTTATTAATACTGCAGGGGCTGTTATTGATTGCAACAAAGGCAATGTCACTTTTCATGTTAATGGCAATGAGCATACGGTACACTTTCCGAGGAAACAATCTCAAGTTCATAGCATCAATTCTATTGAAAAAGTTCCAACTACCATTTTTGGAGATTTTGAATTTCCTCTTCCCACTGTCAAGAAAAAATATGATATTCTTATTGTTGGGGATTTTCATATCCCCGTTGAGGTAACTTAGTGTTATTCCAAATTTCTCCGGTTCCGTGTTATTCGGAATGAGTTTGTTAACAAGACTTGATCAACCTTGTTAGCGAGTTCATTTTGATGATCACGAGATGGATGAAAGTAGAAGGCACAACCTTCTGTACCCTCTTTTTGCTTTCTGTTATTTAGAATAAATAAAGAAAAAATAGTATTATCTGTCTGTTTTCTGAATTATCCGTGCATTAAAAAATAGTCCGATGCCCTGCAAATTTAGTATGTTTTTTTCTAGAATATTTGAGGATTTTAGGCACTGAAAACACTAGATGAGGGGCAAGCACCAGGCCACGAGAGTGGAGGGCGCGCCCCCCCTGTAGGGCACGCCCCCCTATCTTGTGGGCCCCTAGTGGCTCCCCTCCACTTATGCCAGCTCCCACACACTTCATCTTCTACCCAGAAAAATCCCCATCCAGCTCAAGCACGAGTTCTAGCTCGTTTTGCTGCGATTTTCGATTTCCTTGCTCAAGGCTCCATTTACAAAACTGCTTTGGGAGATTGTTGTTCGGTATGTGACTCCTCCATTGGTCCAATTAGTTTTTGTTCTAGTGCTTTATTCATTGCAAATTTTTGCTGCTTAGGTGACCATGTTCTTGAGCTTGCATGTTAAATATTTGAGGTCCCAAGCAATTCCAATGCATGATATAGGCTCTAGGCACTTGTAGGAGTAGTTGCTATCAATCTTGTTTAGTTTTATGCACTTTTATTTTGAAGTTACTAAAAATTTCAGAAATTTTCAGAGAATGTTAAGGAGGCTTTTGAGGGGCTCTTCTAGCCAAGGCTCTCAGGAAAAACAAGCTAAAGAGAAGGAAAAAGCCAAGTATAATCTTCCTCGCTTAGCGGAAGTACGACCGTGCGAATGGCCATGTGATGATTTCTTGAAAGAGGTTGGAATTCATGAAGACTTTTATGCTTTAATCGAGACTGCAGGCCTCACCGGTTTCATCAAAGACCGAATCGATCAGTATCTCTTACTCACCAATACTTTCGTGCAGAACTTTTATTTGTATCCTAAGAAGTCACCGCCTGCAGTATCATTTCATTTATATGACGAGTTCAAAAAAATGTCTTTACATCATTTTTGCGTGGTTTGTAGGATATCTTATGAGGGAGAATTAGAGGAACCCCATCGTGAAGATGTGGCTGGCTTTGTTAATACTATCGCTGTAGAGGAGCCAAAGAAGGGTTCCGAAGAAAAAGTCTCTAGCATACACTTTCCTGTTTTACGCTACTTTGACATATTTGCTAGTAGATACTTGATTGGTCGTGGGAATAGTGGAAACTTGAGTGTTCCTGATATTATCATTCTTCAACACACTTTGCTGGGAGACATCACTTTTAATATGGGTGCCGTCGTTGCTAAACGACTAGCCCTGAATCGTACAAAAAGTCCCATATTTGGAGGTATCTATGCTGCATGTCTTACTAAACATTTTCAGATATCCATTAGGCATCTTGAGGAGGAGGAGATAAAATTGCCTCCTCACATTTTAGATTACAAGAGCATGGTGGCACATAAGTTTATTGTTGACAACAAAGATAGGATGCTCTTGTATAAACTTAGATTCAATAAGAAACACTTTGAGATTATTATCTTGCCCGTGCCTCTGTTGTTTGATTTGCTTGCAGAAAAATTTCTCGTCACACCGGAAGTGGTGAACAATCATTGATCCCAAGCTTTTACTCCAGAACCTGAACCTGAGCCGGAACCTGAACTGGACCCTTATCGTGCATCATCTATCCAGTGGGATCCGGAGATGACTAGCCAGTGGTATCCTGATTACACCTCCCAGTACACCGGGGAGAGTAGCGGCGGTCCTTGGTATTAAATCAACTTAGGCCAAAAGCCTAAGATTGGGGGAGTATGTATTTCTCACCAACTTTACATTCATGTTCACACACTAGTAGTCGGTGCTCATACTCTTTCATTGTATTATCCATGCTAGTTTAAATTTCTTTTTCTAGTTTTCTTCTTATGTGTTTGATAAACCTTAAGAAAAACCAAAAAAATAGTTAGTTTAATTTCCTTGCCTGTAGTAGGAGTTTAAATGAAAACCCCAAAAGATTTCTCGTTCTTCTTTTAATTGTTGGGAGCTTTCCTGTGTAAATAGTTTTATTTTCTTTTCTTTCCTTTGGGGGTCGAGAAGACCATATTGAAAATGCTTAGTGGCTCTTATATGCATGATTGTTTATTTAACTGAGAGCCCATATTACTTGTCTTCTCTATTGAGTTGAATGCTTGCAGATTCCAGCTTAGTCCAATGCACGTACACTATTATTATTATACACATCGTTCGTTCGTGCAAGTGAAAGGCAATAATGACGATATATGATGGACTTATTGGGATGAGAAAAGCTAGTATGAACTCGACCTCTCTTGTTTTTGTAAATATGATGAGTTCATCGTTCCCGAGTCAGCTATTATGAAGTAAACATATTTGCAATGACATTTAGAGATTATAGTTACTTGTGCCATGCTTCATTAGCTATGAGTTATAATGGTTTACCTTGCGTGTCAACATGCTATTTGAATGATTATGATGTGGTATGATGGGATGGTATCCTCCTTTGAATGAATTGAGTGACTCGACTTGGCACATGTTCACACATGTAGTTGAATCAAATCAACATAGCCTTCACGATATTTATGTTCATGGTGGATTATATCCTACTCATGCTCTTGGTGTGAATTAATTTTAATGCATGCTTACGACTGTTGTCGCTCTCTCAGTTGGTCGCTTCCTAGTCTTTTGCTAGCCTTCACCTGTACTAAGCGGGAATACTGCTTGTGCATCCAAACTCCTTAAACCCCAAAGTTGTTCCATATGAGTCCACCATACCTACCTATATGTGGTATCTACCTGCCGTTCCAAGTAAATTTGTACGTGCCAAACTCCAAACCTTCAAATGAAATTCTGTTTTGTATGCTCAAGCAGCTCATGTTACTAGGGCTGCCTATATCTTCCATGCTAGGTGGGTTATTCTCAAGAGGAGTGCACTCCGCTCCTCATTCACGAGAAAGGGCTGGTAACCGGGATGCCCAGTCCCATGATCCAAAAAGATCAAAGTAAATCAAAATAATTAAACAAAACTTCCCCAGGGCTGTTGTATGGTTGAGGCACTCATTGTTTCGAGCAAGCCATGGATTTATGCTTGTTGGTGGTTGGGGGAGTATAAACCTTTACCATTCTGTTTGGGAACTGCCTATAATGCATTTAGTATGGAAGATACAACCATCTCATAGATGTTGCGTTGACAGCAAAAGTATGATGCTCAAAATGTTATTCAATCTCTATTTTAAATCGAGCTCTGGCACCTCTACAAATCCCTGCTTCCCTCTGTGAAGGGCCTATCTATTTACTTTTTATGTTGTGTCATCACCCTTCTTATTAAAAGCACCCACTGGAGAGTACACTGTCATTTGCATTCATTATTACTGGTTTATATTCGGTATGACTTGACTAGATCTCTTTTACCATGAATTACAACGGTTAGTCAGTCCTTGATCTTTAAAGGTGCTCTGCATTTATGTTTTGCGGTCTCAGAAAGGGCTAGCGAGATACCATTTTGTTATATCATGTTATGATTATTTTGAGAAAGTGTTGTCATCCGAGTTTTATTATTATGGCTCGCTAGCTAGTTATGCTATTGATGTGAGTAATTGTGAGACCTATGTGTTATTGTGAGTATGGTTAGTTCATAATATTTGCTGAAACTTGATTGGTGGCTTTTCATGTTACAACAACAAGAGCAAACAGAGTTTGTAAAAGTTTTTCTTTATCACTTTCAGTTTATCAACTGAATTGCTTGAGAACAAGAAAATGTTTAAGCTTGGGGGAGTTGATACGTCTCCAACGTATATACTTTTCCAAACACTTTTGCCCTTGTTTCGGACTCTAACTTGCATGATTTGAATGAAACTAACCCGGACTGACGCTGTTTTCAGAAGAACTAAAATGATGTTGTTTTATGTGTAGAAAAGAAAAGTTCTCGGAATGTCCTGGAAATCCACGGAGGCACGTTTTGGAATTAATAAGAATTTTTGGCGAAAGAATTAATGCTAGGGGGCCCACAGCCTGTCCACGAGACAGGGGGGCGCGCCCCCCTAGGGCGCGGCCTCCTATCTCGTGGCCCCCCTGGACCTCCTCCAACCTCAACTCCAACTCCATATATTCCGTCTCGGGGAGAAAAAAATTAGAGAGAAACTTTCATCGCGTTTTATGAGACGGAGCCGCCGCCAAGCCCTAATCTCTCTCGGGAGGGCTGATCTGGAGTCCGTTCTGGCCTCCGGAGAGGGGGATTCATCACCGTCGTCATCATCAACCATCCTCCATCACCAATTTCATGATGCTCGCCGCTGTGCGTGAGTAATTCCATCGTAGGCTTGCTGGACGGTGATGGGTTGGGTGAGATTTACCATGTAATCAAGTTAGTTTGGTTAGGGTTTGATCCCTAGTATCCACTATGTTCTGAGATTGATGTTGCTATGACTTTGCTATGCTTAATGCTTGTCACTAGGGCCCGACTGCCATGATTTCAGATCTGAACCTATTATGTTTTCATCAATATATGTGTGTTCTTGATCCTATCTTGCAAGTCTATAGTCACCTATTATGTGTTATGATCCGACAACCCCGAAGTGACAATAATCGGGATACTTCTCGGTGATGACCGTAGTTTGAGGAGTAAATGTATTCACTATGTGTTAATGCTTTGGTCCGGTTCTCTATTAAAAGGAGGCCTTAATATCCCTTAGTTTCCTCTAGGATCCCGCTGCCACGGGAGGGTAGGACAAAAGATGTCATGCAAGTTCTTTTCCATAAGCACGTATGACTATTTACGGAATACATGCCTACATTACATTGATGAATTGGAGCTAGTTCTATATCACCCTATGTTATAACTATTGCATGAGGAATCACATCCGACATAATTATCCATCACCGATCCATTGCCTGCGAGCTTTTCATATATTGTTCTTCCCTTATTTACTTTTCCGTTGCTACTGTTACAGCTACTACAAAAACCCCAAAACATTTATCTTTACTGTTGCTACCGTTACCATTATTATCATACTACTTTGCTACTAAATACCTTGCTGCAGATACTAAGTTATCCAGGTGTGGTTGAATTGACAACTCAACTGCTAATACTCAAGAATATTCTTTGGCTCCCCTTGTGTCGAATCAATAAATTTGGGTTGTACTTCACCCTCGAAAGTTGTTGCAATCCCCTACACTTCTGGGTTATCAGCCTCCTCTTACGATGTTGATTGTTGCCCTGTGCATTGGTGTTATCCAGAAACTCCGAGCTACCATCAACCTTGCATTTACCGTTGCCCTGGGCATTCGCCGGGTTAGGCTGCGGACCCTTAGCATTGCCGTTCTTGTTTCCCTTCCCTGTCTTCTCATCGTCAGACTCGGGATCCTTGGTACTATCAGAGTCGGCATATTTAACTAGAGGCGCCATAAACTGGCCCATGTCATTATAATCACGCTTGAGCCGCCCCAGCTTCTGCTTAAGAGGCAAAAACGACAATTTTTCTCCAACATTAAGACTGCAGAGCCGCCGTTCATGTTAGAGGATGAATGTATGATAGACTTAACCCTGCGCACCCAATCGGTCATGGATTCACCCTCCTCTTGCTTGCAATTAGTCAATTCCACAATCGACATGGGCTGCTTGCATGTGTCTTTAAAGTTCTAAATAAACCGGGCCTTCAACTCTTCCCATGAATCGATGGAGTTGGCAGGCAGCCCTTTTAACCCAGTACGGGCCATTTCGTCCAGCATCATGGTGAAGTATTTGGCACACGCAACATCACAGACCTCCAGTAGCTCCATGACCATCTCATAACTTTCGATCCACGCCTCAGGGGGTAAATCGGTTGTGTAATTAGGCACCTTTCGAGGTCCTTTGAAATCCTTGGGCAAACGCTCATTACGCAGAGCCGACACCAAACAGGGCACACATGTAGACCGAGAGGTCATGCCTGCCTCAATCGAAGTCGTAGGATAAACCGGAAAGGGCTGCTGAGCCGCCTACTGAGCCGCCTGCTCGGCTTGTCGATGCAAGTTAAGAGCTTCATCATGTGTCGGGTCATGCCCGCGCAGCTGGTCATGATGCTGGGCATTGCTTGAAATGGCCGGTGTGTCCATGTGCCTGCTATAACTCCGGCTCCGTCTTGGGTGAGGAGTTGAGTGAATCCTGTCTCGACTGTAAGAGTATGCCTCCTGCTACACCAGGGCTGTCTGAAGAAGTTCTCTGACACTTCGTGTTTCAACCGCCGTTGGAGAGTCTCCATCCACTGGGAGAGCCACCAATCGTGCTGCCACAACAATCAGGTTCTCCAATGGATTAGAATAATGAGCCGGTGGCATTGGTACATGCTGAGGCGGAGCAGTATTCGGACGAGGGGGTTCTGTCACGCATGGCTGAACCAGCGTTCCTGCCCCGGGTGCTGCAGTCTGGATTATCATCGGCGGGTTACTTGGCCCTACACCGGGCGTGCGGAAGAGGTTTCTAGGCTCATAAACCGTAGGCAGGCGGGACTGGTGCCTTCTCCTCATGATCTCATTTGATTCATTCTGATCCATTGTAAGCGGAAAAGCCTCAGATTGAATCCGCTGGGCCCGAGCATCCAAAGCAGCCCATTTTGCGGCCATCCCGACGTCCTCCGCCGCCAGGTCTTCCTTAGCTTGTGCTACTGATACGTCTCCAATGTATCTATAATTTTTGATTGTTCCATGCTATTATATTACCTGTTTTGGATGTTTATGGGCTTTATTTTACACATTATTATCATTTTTTGGGACTAACCTACTAACCGGAGGCCCAGCCCGTATTGCTATTTTTTTTGCCTATTTCAGTATTTCAAGGAAAAGGAATATCAAACGGAGTCCAAACAGAATGAAACCTTTGGAAGCGTGATTTTTGGAACGAACGTGATCCAGAGGACTTGGAGTGCAAGTCAAGAAGCAGCCGAGGCGGCCACAAGAGGGTAGGGCGCACCCCCCTATAGGGCGCGCCCCCCTGTCTCGTGGGCCCCTCGGGCGGCCACCGATGTACTTCTTCCTCCTATATAAGCCT
>NC_041387.1:560406838-560429863 GCF_002162155.2 Triticum dicoccoides
TCTTTGCCTAAAAATAGTATTGATTCTTGGAACAAGTGCAAAGATGCTTTTATCTCTAAGTATTTTCCTCCTGCTAAGATCATCACTCTTAGGAACGATATTATGAATTTTAAACAACTTGATCATGAGCATGTTGCCCAATCTTGGGAAAGAATGAAATTGATGATTCACAATTGCCCTACTCATGGTTTGAATTTATGGATGATCATACATAATTTTTATGCTGGTTTGAACTTTGCTTCTAGGAATCTCTTAGATTCGGCCGCGCGAGGTACGTTTATGGAAATCATGTTAGGAGATGCTACAAAACTTCTTGATAATATTATGGCAAATTGTTCTCAATGGCACACCGAATGATCTACTAGTAAAAAAGTGCATGCTATAGAAGAAATCAATGTTTTGAGTGGAAAGATGGATGAACTTATGAAAATGTTTGCTACTAAAAGTACTCCTCTTGATCCCAATGATATGCCTTTGTCTACTTTGATTGAGAATAATAATGAATCTATGGATGTGAATTTTGTTGGTAGGAATAGTTTTGGAAACAATTCTTATAGAGGAAACTTCTCTAGACCGTTCCCTAGTAATTCCTCTAATAATTATGGAAATTCCTAAAATAATTCTTATGGTAATTTTAATAAGATGCCCTCTGATTTTGAGAATAGTGTGAAAGAATTTATGATTTCTCAAAAGAATTTTAATGCTTTGCTTGAAGAAAAATTGCTGAAAGTTGATGATTTGGCTAGGGACGTTGATAGACTTTCACTTGATGTTGATTCTCTTAAACTTAGATCTTCTCATCCTAAGCATGATATCAGTGAGTCTCTCAAAGTAATGAGAATTTTCATTGACGAGTGCAAGGAAAGAACTGCTAGATTGCGTGCTAAGAAAGATAGCTTTATAAAAGCGTGTTCTTCTAGTTTCCATGAAAATAATGATGAAGATCTTAAAGTTATTGATGTGTCACCTATTAGATCTTTGTTTTGCAATATGAATCTTCAAAATTATGGGACTGAAGATGAGTCAACTTTACCTAAAAGGAGTCCCAAAAATTCAGAGTTTTTAGATCTTGATGCTAAATTTGGTAAAAGTGGGATTGGAGAGGTCATGACTTTAAATAGCATTGAACCCACTATCTCGGATTTCAAGGAATTTGATTATGATAATTGTTCTTTAGAAAGTTGTATTTCCTTGTTGCAATCCATTGTTAATTCTCCACATGCTTATAGTCAAAATAAACCTTTTACCAAACATATCGTTGATGCCTTGATGCAATGTTTTGATGAAAAACTTAATTTGGAAGTTTCTATACCTAGAAAACTTAATCATGAGTGGGAACCTACTATAAAGATTAGAATTAAAGATCATGAGTGTTTTGCTTTGTGTGATTTGGGTGCTAGTGTTTCCATGATTCCAAAAAATTTATGTGATATTCTAGGTTTCCATGATCTTGATAATTGCTCTTTAAATTTGCACCTTGCGGATTCCACCATTAAAAAGCCAATAGGAAGGATCAATGATGTCCTTATTGTTGCAAATAGAAATTTGGTGCCCGTTGATTTTATCGTTCTTGATATAGATTGCAATCTTTCTTGCCCTATTATTCTTGGTAGACCTTTCCTTAGAATGATTGGTGCGATTATTGATATGAAGGAAGGGAATATTAGATTCCAATTTCCATTGAAGAAAGGCATGGAGCACTTTCCAAGAAACAAAGTCAAATTACCTTATGAATCTATCATGCGAGCTACCTATGAACCAAGTGTCAAAGATGGCACTACTTAGATCTATCTTCGCTTTTATGCCTAGCTAGGGGCGTTAAACGATAGCGCTAGTTGAGAGGCAACCCAATTTTTTTATGTTCTTTGTTTTTGTTCCTGTTTAGTGATAAATTTTTCTTCTACTTTCTGTTTAGATGTGTTTTTATCTTTTAATTAGTGTTTGTGCCAAGTAGAACCTATAGGATAACCTATGATGATAGTTGATTTGATTCTGCTGAAAAACAGAAACTTTGCGCTCACGAGAAAAAAAATCAATAAATCACAGGAACGAGATTTTGCATTGATTCTTTTTGCTGCCGATCAATAAACAAATTGTTTAGAACTTCCTATTTTGGTAGGATTTTTAAGGTTCCAGAAGTTTGCGTTAGTTACAGATTGCTACAGACTGTTCTGTTTTTGACAGATTCTGCCTTTCATGTGTTGTTTGCTTATTTTGATGCATCTATGGCTAGTATGTAAGGGTATGAATCATAGAGAACTTGCAATACAGTAGTTTTAACACCAAAATAAATAAGGAATGAGTTAATTACAGTACTTTATGTGGTGGTTTTATTTTCTTTCACTAACGGAGCTTATAAGATTTCCTGTTGAGTTTTGTGTTGTGAAATTTTCAAGTTTTGGGTAAAGCTTTTATGGACTATGGAATAAAGGGTGGCAAAGAGCCTAAGCTTGAGTATGCCCATGGCACCCCAAGATATTCAAGGATAGCCAAAAGCCTAAGCTTGGGGATGCCTCGGGAAGGCATCCCCTCTTTCGTCTTCGTTCATTGGTAACTTTACTTGGAGCTATATTTTTATTCGCCACATGATATGTGTTTTGCTTGGAGCGTCGTGTATTATATTAGTCTTTAATTTTTAGTTTACCACAACCATCCTTGCTGTACACACCTTTTGGGAGAAGCCTATTTGATTAGAATTTATTAGAATATGATATGTGCTTCGCTTATATCTTTTGAGCTTGACAGTTTTTGCTCTAGTACTTCACTTATTTAAAGACATTACAACTGAGCACTTTTCCAGCCCTCTCGGGCCATACACGTTTTCGGCCGTCAGATCTGGAGTGTTGGGCGCCGCTGGCTGTTGGATCTATCTGCAATCCCGTGTGGGCTTAGCTCGCTGTACAGGGACAACTAACGGGCTGGGGCGATGCTCCCATAACAAAATTGGCAGTCTATTGTTAACTGGGCCAACTGGGCCTTGAGCCTTTAAATATTAATTGTTCCCGTGTCATTGTTTTTTGGAAGGAAAAAACAAAACCATAGTCCGCATGCAAGACGGCAGGAGGACGAATCTGATGTGTCGGCCGACGCCCTCCATTGCGTGATGTTGACCTCGACGCCTCGACGGGTCGGGTCGATGTGGGATGCCCCGTTTTCTGAGGTGCTACGTGAGCTACAGGGTCTCCTTGCGGGCGACGCCAATGGGAGGAGACGGGGGAAGCCAATCGACTGACTCACCGGCGATTGAGGGATAATTAACTGTTGCTACAGGTCTTTAATGGCAATATGTTCGTAACTCGCCGGTGGGCACTAATTCAAGTCAGTTACCATATCGCTACTTGAATCTCACTGTTCCTTCCCATCCGCCTCCATACTTTGGCAAATACTGTCACCCGCAGTGGCACTTTGGTCCTTGTCTTCTAAATTCTGCCAGTCTTCCCTCCTTCGAACATTCCCTCTTCTCCCATCCTTATCAAGTTTTCACAATTCTTCTTATTCATGATGTTCTTTGTACTCCCAATTCCTAAATGAATGCAGGCGTCAGTGGATTCAAGTTTGGTTCTCCTAGGTTGGATTATGTCAATCTCCAATGAATAATAGACAGGTTAGTATGCATGTACTATTCTGCCTCCATGAACTGCTTCATATATTTTCCTAATGATGCTATGCGAAAACTTTGTAAGATTAAACAGTAATGAGAGGTCAAATTATTGTGTTGGTGACTATGCGATCCAAGAAAAATACCGTGTTAGTACTATTTGTATTTCTCTGGGCTATTTCTCCATCTCATTTGTATGCCTGATTTTGTGTGTGACATTTTGTTATAATATGATGCTTTGTATATAAAATGCAGGCTATACCAATATCTAGAATAGCATAGGATAACTGTATTTTCCATGTACTTTTTTGTGATTTTTTATGTTGTGATATAATACGATGATCTGTAAATAAACATGCAGGTTATTTATTTCCTCCGATGTGTGAGTCAAAATCTCGGTGCAGATCTCCTTTTGGCCATTTTCATGAAAGAGTGAAGTGCATCCTAGGTCCTGAAACAATTTTAGACACGCCACGTAGGTCCTTGAACTATGAAAATCATCATATAGGTCCTCAAAGTGCAATATATGTGTCATCCAGATTCTCAAACCATTTCAGAAGTGTCACATAGGTCTTTGAACTAATTCGGAGGTGTCACGTAAGTACACACTTATTGCACTTCAAATGACCCTCGAGGACTTTTTACGGTTCAAGGACCTACGTAACACCTCTAAAATAGTTCGAGGACCTAGGATGCACTTTACTCTTCATGAAACCTAATTTGTTCTCATATGTATATTTAATAGAATCTTTGCATGGAATTTCTATTGTGGGATTTTTCTTGACAATTGCGCTAAACCAAGATAGATGACAATAGTCTCGAATTGCAACCTAAATCTTTCATTGTTTAACTGTACATAAAACATGCAAAATACATGGGGAGTCATGGTTATCACAACCAAATGCAATTCATATTTCGTCCATTGAAAACAACCAAACTTTGGCCGGTGTTCTTCACATTGATTCCTTCTATCCTCAGAAGCAGCAGGATGACGCTGACCCATTGTTTGTGTTCGCATGCGTGGATGTTGTTTTCCATTGCGTCTTCACCTAATTGACCGGCCTCTGTTTTCATTTTTTTTAAATTGGTAACACATTTTTATTTTCTCTTCGGTTTGCAACTTCGTTTCAAAAGCAGCAAAAAGAAGATATCACGGTCCTCTTACTTTGTGTCACTGGTTTTACATGTCTTTTCTTTTTATGCGCATATTGATAATTCATGTATGCAATAGAAGTTAAGCAGGATTACAGATCACACGTGGAATGCCACTTCAGTCAGTTATCAATATGACCATATCCGGTACATCATTGCCTCCAAATAACTATATGTTTAGTAGATGTATCGTGGTCTCTTTGGAAGTTTCTTCCTTCTCTTCAGCTATAGTTCATTGTGTAGACTTATACTGCAACATCGATTTTACGGGTGATGAAAGTCTTCACGTCTCCTTAGGAAGTGCGGTACTTATGGACTTTGTTTGTCAGCTGGCATCTCTTATATATTCCAAGAAGTCTGTTATGCTATCACGGAAACCTATATATGTTTGCTGGCATCCATTTTATATCTATTGTACGAAGAATTCTTTCGAGACGTAGCAGTGCGTGTTTCATATGGTTGAGAAACTAAACACCTGGTTTAGTCTCTCCAAAAATATGTGGGAACGAGAAAGTCAGTATCAATCACTATCCATTCAGTGATACACCATAATAGTTGATTCAGGTCATTCATGACTTGTTGCGACATTGAATCATTCTGGGTTCGGTTAGTTTAGTTTTTCATTTTAGTTAAAAAAACTTCTTTGTCTTTCTCTTTTGAGCCAATCCGCGTGTTGTCCAGTTTCATTTTGTGTTGTACATCAGTAAGGGCAATTATTCACTCAGAATCTAAACTTACAAGGTCATGCATTTCGTAGTTAGAAAGAAATAGGCATTGGTGAAAATTATTGCTCGATAACAGAACTAGCAATTCTGTATAACCATGCAATTATATATTGCAACCTCCATTTGTTTTTAGGTTTTTAAGTTAGCATGCTGCAGGCCTACATCTCCAGGCTTTTGGGAGCTTATCATGTTGCTACAGTTTATGAATCAGCATTATGTTTTTTGCATAAATATCACCTTAGGAGTCAATGCAACACAGTTGTCATTGTACTAATTTCTCCTGATGTGTATATGAACAACTACTCCATTGTGCTATGAAGGATGTTAGTTGATGCCACTAGAGATACTAAACCAGTTGTAACTCCAACATCTTGCCATACCACGTTGAGTTTATGTACATCCTTCCCTATTGATGGTCCGTTCTCCGCAGAGAATGAACAAAGTAGTTTCTTGCTGTACATTGTTTTCTTTTGGTGATTTTATTATCATTCTTATGTTTGCCACTTTATTTGGGTTCATGTTATTGGCATAACTATATTTATTAGTAAGCATGTATATACATATATTCATTCTACATGTTGTACATTTGGTATTTTATATTCAATTTTTATGTCGCTTAATATGTACATAAATCCCAATTATTCTATTGAAAAAATGGACGGGCGCAGCAACGCGCGCCATCATGGTCTAGTATCTTTTAGAGCATGGCGGTGGATTAATTTTGGAGAAATTGCTAGTCTCTCATGCTTCACTTATATTATTTTGAGAGTCTCTTCGAACAACATGGTATTTGCTTTGGTTATGAATTTGGTCCTAGAATGATGAGCATCCAAGTTGGGTATAATAAAAACTATCATAGAAAATGAATTGGATGGTAGGATCAATTTGATGCTTGATAATTGTTTTGAGATATAAAGGTAGTAATGTTAGGGTCATGCTAGTGGATAATTATGAAATTGAGAAATACTTTTGTTGAAGTTGGCAAGTCCCATAGCATGCACGTATGGTAAAAGTTGTGTGACAAATTTGTTGCATGAGGTGCTCTTTTGAGTGTCTTCCTTATGAGTGGCAGTCGGGGACGAGCGATGGATTTTTCCTACCAATCCATCCCTCTTGGGGCATGCGTAGTAGTACTTTGCTTTGAGGGCTAAGTAGACTTTTGCAGTAAGTATATGAGTTCTTTATGACTAATGTGAGTCCATGGATATACATACACTCATCCTTCCACTTTGCTAGCTTCTATTTTACTGCACAACTTTCGCCAGTAGCATAAACCCATTATTTACCTTTCTCAAAACAGCCACCATACCTACCTATATGGCATTTCCATAGCCATTCCGAGATATATTGCCATGCAACTTTCCACCATTCTATTTATTATGACACTTTTCATCATTGTCATATTGCTCTTTGCATGATCATGTAGTTGACATCGTATTTGTGGCAAGGCCACCTTCATAATTTTCATACATGTCACTCTTGATTCATTGTATATCCCGGTACACCGCCGGAGGCATTCATATAGAGTCATATTTTGTTCTAGCTTTGAGTTGTAATTCTCGAGTTGTAAATCCATAAAAGTGTGATGATCTCCATTAGTAGAGCATTGTCCCAGTGAGGAAAGGATGATGAAGACTATCCCCCACAAGTCGGGATGGGACTTCGGACTTTATAAAAATAAAATAGGCCAAAGAAGCCCACAAAAAAATGAAAAAAAGGAGAAAGAAAAAAAGAAAAGAAAAAAGAAAAAAGAAAAAAAAAGAAAAAATGAGATAAAAAGAGAGAAGGGACAATTGCTACCATATCTTTTTCCACACTTGTGCTTCAAAAATAGCACCATGATCTTCATGATAGAGAGTCTCATATTTTGTCACTTTCATATACTAGTGGGAATTTTTCATTATAGAACATGGCTTGTATATTCCAATGATGGGCTTCCTTAAAATGCCCTAGGTCTTCGTGAGCAAGCAAGTTGGATGCACACCCACTTAGTTTCTTTTGTTGAGCTTTCATATATTTATAGCTCTAGTGCATCCATTGCATGGCAATCCCTACTCACTCACATTGATATCTATTGATGGGCATCTCCATAGCCCGTTGATACGCCTAGTTGATGTGAGACTATCTTCTCCCACTTTTTGTCCTCACAACCACCACAATAGACCACCATAGTGCTACGTCCATGGCTTGCGCTCATGTATTGCGTAAGAGTTGAAAAAGCTGAAGCGCGTTAAAAAGTATGAACCAATTGCTCGGCTCGTCATCGGGGTTGTGCATGATGGGAGTATTTTGTGTAATGAAAATGAAGCATGGCCTAACTATATGATTTTGTAGGGATAAGCTTTCTTTGGCTATGTTATTTTGATAGGACATGATTATTTGTTAGTATGCTTTGAAGCATTATTATTTTTATGTTTTATAAGCTTTTATCTTGAGTCATTTGGATCTGAACATTCATGCCACAATAAAGAAAATTACATTGAGAATTATGCTAGGTAGCATTCCACATCAAAAATTATGTTTTTATCATTTACCTACTCGAGGACGAGCAGGAATTAAGCTTGGGGATGCTTGATACGTCTCCAACGTATCTATAATTTTTGATTGTTCCATGCTATTATATTACCTGTTTTGGATGTTTATGGGCTTTACACATTATTATCATTTTTGGGACTAACGTACTAACCAGAGGCCCAACCCGTATTGCTGTTTTTTTGCCTATTTAAGTATTTCGAAGAAAAGGAATATCAGACGGAGTCCAAACGGAATAAAACCTTCAGAAGCGTGATTTTTGGAATGAATGTGATCTAGAGGACTTGGAGTGCAAGTCAAGAAGCAGCCGAGGTGGCCATGAGAGGGTAGGGCGCGCCCCCTGTCTCGTGGGCCCCTCGGGTGGCCACCGACGTACTTATTCCTCCTATATAAGCCTACATACCCCGAAAACATCCAGGGAGCCACGAAAGAAATATTTCGACCACCGTAACCTTCTGTATCAGCGAGATCCCATCTTGGAGCTGTTGCCGGTGTTTTGCCGGAGGGGGATTCCACCATGGAGGGCTTCTACATCAACACCATATCCCTTCCGATTAGTTGTGAGTAGTTTACCACAGACCTTCGGGTCCATAGTTATTAGCTAGATGGCTTCTTCTCTCTTTTTGGATCTCAATACAATGTTCTCCCCCTCTCTTGTGGAGATCTATTCGATGTAATCTCTTTTTGCGGTGTGTTTGTCGAGATTTGATGAATTGTGGGTTTATGATCAAGTTTATCTATGGATAATAATTGAATCTTCTCTGAATTCTTTTATATGATTGAGTTATCTTTGCAAGTCTCTTCGAATTATCGATTTGGTTTGGCCTACTAGATTGATCTTTCTTGCCATGGGAGAAGTGCTTAGCTTTGGGTTCAATCTTGCGGTGTTCTTACCTAGTGACAGAAAGGGTTGCAAGACACGTATTGTATTGTTGCCATCGAGGATAAACAGATGGGGTTCATATCGTATTGCTTGAGTTTATCCCTCTACATCATGTCATCTTGCTTAATGCGTTACTCTTTTCTTATGAACTTAATACTCTAGATGCATGCTGGATAGCGGTCGATGTGTGGAGTAATAGTAGTAGATGCAGGCAAGAGTCGGTCAACTTGTTGCGGACGTGATGCCTATATACATGATCATGCCTAGATAATCTCATAATTATTCGCTTTTCTATCAATTGCTCGATAGTAATTTGTTCACCCACCGTAATACTTATGCTATCTTGAGAGAAGCCTCTAGTGAAACCTATGGCCCCCGGGTCTATCTCTTATCATATTTGCTTCCAATCTACTTTTATTTGCATCTTTATTTTCTGCATCTATATTATAAAATACCAAAAATATATTTATCTTATCATTTTATCTGTATTAGATCTCACTTTTGCAAGTGGCCGTGAAGGGATTGACAACCCCTTTATCGCGTTGGTTGCGAGTTCTTTGTTTGTTTATGTAGGTGCGTGGGACTTGTGAGGAGCCTCCTACTAGATTGATACCTTGGTTCTAAAAAACTGAGGGAAATACTTACGCTACTATTGCTGCATCACCCTTTCCTCTTCCAGGAAAACCAACGCAAGCTCAAGACGTAGCAGCTACCTCCTCACGTAACTGCGCCACCTCCGCATCATGCTGAGCTTGATTTGCCCGGTTGACCATGACTGTTAGCAGAGCCGTCAATTCATCCATTAAAGCCATCAAAACCTGAGCCGACGGGCGCACTGGGCCTCCTGCCTTGGCTGCCGTCACTGCTGCTAACCCGGAAGTCATTGTTGCTGCAGTCATAGAGTTTTGCCTAGGTTGCGTGCCAGCCATGAAGATCCCGACTCTGTTCGGCGGCTCATAGGGGTCCTGAATACTGTTGCCATCAGAATAGCCACCAAGCCCGCCATCTTGCAGTTGATACAACAAACCCGTCTCACCCGTGGACGACTCACCATCAGAGTAGATGGCCGTCTCACCGCCAGACATAGATCCTTCAGAAAATTCAACTCCATGGATGCATCCCACGAAGGCACGCTTCTCAGCGGGCTGAACTCGGGCGGGTCTCGCACGCTGAGCCGTCTCGATGATGTTGGTGAAGATGCCCGGCTCAGGGCCCGGTTTGCCGATCTTGCCGATGAAGACGTGGATTCCACCGAAGGGGACCCGGTGAGGGAGTCCTAGATTAGGGGGTATCCGGACTGCCAGACTATATACATCGTCCGAACTATTGAAGCGTGAAGATACAAGACTCAAGACTCCGTCCCGTGTCCGGATGGGACTCTCCTTTGCGTGGAAGGCAAGCTTGGCGATCCGGATATTGTGTTTCCTTCCTTGTAACTGACTCCATGTAAACCCTAGCCCTCTCTGGTGTCTATATTAACCGGAGAGGTTGGTCCTTAGAAGGCCGATCACAATTACAACCATACCATCATAGGCTAGCTCTTAGGGTTTAGCCTCTACGATCTCATGGTAGATCTACTCTTGTACTACTCATATCTTCAATCTTAATCAAGCAGGAAGTAGGGTTTTACCTCCATCGAGAGGGCCCGAACCTGGGTAAACATTGTGTCCCTTGCTTCCTGTTACCATCAGCCTAGACGCACAGATCGGGACCCCCTACCCGAGATCCGCCGGTTTTGACACCGACATTGGTGCTTTCATTGAGAGTTCCTCTGTGTCGTTGCTGCAAGGCTTGATGGCGCCTTCAATCGTCAACAACACAATCCAGGGGGAGACTTTTCTCCCCGGACAGATCTTCCTGTTCGGTGGCTTCGCACTGCGGGCCAATTCGCTTGGCCATCTGGAGCAGATCGATAGCTACGCCCCTGGCCACCAGGCCAGGTTCGGAAACTTGAACTACACGGCGGATATTTGCGAAGACTTGTTCTTCGACGGATTTGGGCCTGTGCCAGGAGCACCGAACAGTCACGATGAGCACGGCTTAGACCTGCCGTCGGATGATGCTTGGGATATCACCCCTTCAGTAAAAGCCTCGGATCTAAAATCCGGAGCAGGTTGCGTTGCCTAAGGACGGAGGGGTGGACCCCGCCCCATAGGCCGCACACTCATCGGCGGTGGAGCCGAATACAGGTCTCACCTCTGTGGAAGCCTATAACCCCGGGCCCCCGGACTCATATCCGGTTGTTGGTTCTGGTCCGCACACCCTCGAGCCAGTCGAGCCAGGTTGGGCTCCGGTAATGGAGTTTACCGCTGTGGATATCTTCCAGCACTCGCCCTTTGGCGACATGCTGAACTCATTAAAGTCTCTCTCGTTGTCAGGAGGCTCTGGGCCGAACTATGTCCGGCTTGAGTGGGAAGCAGGCGACGAAGGAATTCGCTGCCCACCCACCACCCACTTCATTGCCACGGTCGACGATTTAACCGACGTGCTTGACTCCGACTCCCAAGACATCAACGGTATGGACGACGATGCAGAAGTATAGGAGCCACCGCTCACAGGGCGGTGGATGGCCACCTCCTCATATGACATATACATGGTGGACACTCCAAAGGAAACCAATGGCGACGAGGCAACGGAGGATAACCCCTCAGGAAGAAAAGCAAAGCATGGGCGTCATCGGCGCCGCTCCAAGCCCCACCACAGCAATACCGGCCCCGGAGATGAAAGCAATCCAATGGTGCCGAAGAGGAATACAACCCTGATCAGCCTGCCTTCGAGCATGCCGAACAGGAAGATGAGCAGGTCAGCCCAGACGAATAGGCGACTGACGGATATCCGGAGGAGGGCAACTATATGCCCCCCTCCGAAGACGAGATTAGCCTCAGCGACGACAAGTTCGGCGTGCCCGAGGATCCCATGGAGTAGGAGCGCTTCAAGCATCAGCTTATTGCCACTAAGAGGAGCCCGAAGAAGAAGCAGCAGCAACTCCAGGATGATCAAGACCTGCTCACAGATAGATGGACTGAAGTCCTGGCAGCCGAGGAATACAGACTCGAGCGCCAAACGGCTGACCGGCCACCCCGTGGCTGGGATAAAACGGGATATCAGCCCGAATACTAGCCCGCACCCCCACGCCAATACACTACGGCCCGGGGCAACAGGCAAGACCGGCAAGATATTCTGGAAAACAAAGCAGTACAGCCAAGATCGATCTACGGATCGCGGGGGCGCGCCCCAGCGCGCGATGATGATCGTCACGCCGGATACACTATCAACAAGTCCGGCAGGGCCGAACACAGCAACCCAGACAAATTCGAACTGCGTAGCCACATAGCCCAGGACAGAGGCGCCGTACACCCCCTCCGCTTCACTGACGAAGTGATGGATCATGAATTCCCAGAAGGGTTCAAACCCTAAAACATCGAATCATACGATGGCACAACAGACCCCACAGTGTGGATCGAAGATTTCCTTCTCCACATTCACATGTCCCACAGAGACGATCTACACGCCATCAAGTATCTTCCCCTTAAGCTCAAAGGACCAGCCCAGCATTGGCTAAACAGCCTGCCAGCAAATTCCATTGGCAGTTGGGAAAACCTGGAAGACACATTCCTCGACAACTTCTAGGGCACGTATGTGCGACCACCGGACGCCAATGACTTGGGCCACATTACTCAACAGCCCGAAGAGTCAGCCAGGAAATACTGTACCCGATTCCTAACTAAAAAGAACCAAATAGTCGACTGTCCGGACGCTGAAGCCCTAGCGGATTTTAAGCATAATATCCTTGATGAGTGGCTCGCTCGACACCTCAGCCAGGAAAAACCCAAGTCCATGGCAGCTCTCACAACATTAATGACCCGCTTTTGCGTGGGCGAGGATAGCTGGTTGGCTCGCAGCGGCACCACGCCACATTCCGGCACTTCGGATGTCCGCGACAGTAACGGCAAGCCATGACGCAATAGACATAAGCGACAGAACAACGACGACAACACTGAAGATACGGCAGTAAATGCCGGATTCAGTGGATCCAAGTTCGGTTAGCGAAAGAAGCCATTCAAAAGAAAGAATCAGGGACCGTCCAGTCTGGACCGTATACTGGAGCGCTCGTGCCAAATTCATGGCACCCTGGACAAGCCAGCTAACCAACCAACAGAGACTGCTGGGTATTCAAAGAGGCCGGCAAAATAAATGCCAAAAACAAGGACAAGGGGCTGCACAGCGATGATGACGAGGAGCCCCAGCATCCGAACACGGGGGGACAGAAGAAATCCCCGTCAACATGATCTACGCCACTTACATCCCCAAGCAGGAACGGAAGCGAGCACTACGGGACGTCTATGCGATGGAGCCAGTCGCCCCTAAGTTCAACCCATGGTCAGCTTGTCCTATCACCTTTGATCATAGGGATCATCCTACTAGCATCCGTCATGGCGGATTAGCCGCATTGGTCTTAGACCCAATCATCAACGGATTCCACCTCACGCGATTTCTTATGGACGGCGGCAGCAGCCTGAACCTGCTTTATCAGGACACAGTGCACAAAATGGGCATCGACCCCTCAAGGGTCAAGCCCACCAAAACCACCTTTAAAGGTGTAATTCCAGGAGTAGAGGCCTGCTGTACGGGCTCTATAACATTGGAAGTGGTCTTCGGATCTCCGGACAACTTGCGAAGCGAAGAGTTAATCTACGATATCGTCCCTTTCCGTAGTGGTTACCACGCACTGCTCGGACGAACCGCATTCGCTAGATTCAATGCAGTACCACACTATGCATACCTCAAGCTCAAGATGCCAGGCCCACGCGGGGTCATAACAGTCAACCGAAACATGAACCGCTCTCTCCGTACAGAAGAGCATACTGCAGCCCTCGCGGCAGAGGTACAATGCGGCCTCCTCCGGCAAACCACCAATCCGGCGACGTCAACCTCAAGCACTGTCAAGCGATTCTGGAGCACCCCGCAACAGGATCATCAGGCACGCCAAGAGCGCGATTAGCATCCGACCTCCGCTCACACCCTATTAAAGCAACATTCGTGCCACGCGTACACAATTACACACTCAAAATACCATGGGCACAGGCGGAGGCGCATCAGTGACTCAGTGAACAGTGCGGTATCACCGCAACATACCTTCATAATCTTTCCCTTTTACCTTTTAGGAGATTGCTTTAGTGCAGCCTCTTCAGAAGAGCCGGATTGCCGGAGTTACATAGGAGAGAAAACCAAGGAGGCAACAGGCTTTGCGCACAGAAGGAAACACCCAAGTGGAATCTATTTACGATTGTTATACCTGTTTTATCTATCTGTACGTGACGTGCCCCTGGATAGGACATGTCAAATAGTCCTATTTATCTCCGCTTAATGCATTCATTGTAAACATACACTTAAACTTAGTATTCATCAATGGGAGATCACATATAGCGTCAGCTTATCAGTCTTATTTGAGCATTTTTTCTCACAAATGTTTATTTGATATTGCATCCGTACACCTTGGTACGTTCAGTTTGCCAGGGGCTTCTGATGGCGCCCCATAATATGGCAAGTCAAGTTCGGACACTTTCAACAATGCGGCACCCCGAACTTATAGCACTATATGCATCAGCTCTGAATCATGTCTTGGGTCTACAGTTGGGTTAGCCCGGCTCCCTTGTTTTGGTACCTTACGTTCTGTTATATCGGCTAAGGTAGCGCAGGGAGAACTACTGCAATTGTGTCCCAGTTCTTCCGGACAAGCACCTCAGTAGAGAAAGCCGAAAACTGACCGGCATGATGTGGTGAGAGCTGGTCACTGTTCGAGAGGTCTTAGAATCCTTAAAGATTTTTCCGCTTTAGGGGATAAATAGGATTCGTCCGATCTAGGCGTATATAGCGTCCCAATTCGGCCTTCCAGATTCTAGGGGCTTCGCTAAAATTTAAAATTGTAGACTTCTATGGCTAAGTGAATGTTATAAAGCCGCATAGTCTGATTGCCTTGTTCGCGCGCCGGACACCTCCTTAAGGGACCAAACATTTGGATAAAGAGTGTCTGGGTTTCCACGAACACCCCAGTACTAGTTATGTGGGGGCGGAAGCCGACGACTAGCCTAGTTTCAGAATTTTATAAACAACCGCACAGAAGGTAATATTTTAAATAACAAAAGCGCTACATAGCGCAAGTAACTTCGTCCTTAAATTACAAACATGACAGAAGTGAATTCATTCTAAAATTATGTCCTTGGTACATTCATCGGCCACGAGACGAGCGCCCTTCATAACACCATCGTAATACTTCTCCGGATAGCGATGCGCCTTGCCCTCCGGTGGCCCGTCCTTCACCAGCTTCTCCGCATCCAACTTGCCCCAATGCACCTTCGCGCGGGCATAGGCCCGGCGGGCACCCTCAATGCAAATTGATCGCTTGATGACTTCGTGCCACGGACAGGCATTCACCATCCGCTTGATCAGGCTGAAGTAGCTAGCCGGCAGGGGCTCACCAGGCCACATCCGGACTATGAAATCTTTCATAGCTATTTCGGCCACCCTGTGGAGTTCGACCAACTACTTCAGTTGCTCACTCAAAGGCATTGGATGTTCGGCCCCAGCATACTAGGACCAGAACAACTTCTCTGTTGAGCTCCCCTCCTGGGTACGGTAGAACTCCGCGGCATCTGATATGATGCGTGGCAGATCTGCGAATGCCTCTGGAGAGCTCCGAACTCGGGTAAGTAAAAGAAACGCCTCCTCCACATGTTTGCTTTGCATAAAGAATTTCTTACCCGCCGCTATCTTTTTGCTCTCCTGGACTTCCTGCTGTGCCTTCTCGGCTTCGGCCTTGGCGTCTTTTATACTAGCAAGGGCCTTCGCAAGCTCGGCCTCTTTCGCCTTAAGCTCATGCTCCATGGACTCGAACTTTTTTCCGAGCTCCTGGAGCTCTTGTTGTACCTCGCCCACTCTGGCATCTTGCTTCTCGCGCTCTGTGCGTTCCAAGGCCGCCTTGTCTTCGGCCGCGGACAACGCTTTCTTCAGAGAGGCCACTTCGGTTGTGGCCCCTGTTACAAAATCACGACGCTTCGTTGTTAGAATAACCAATTTTATATACCCTTCATTATGTGAGAGCAGGGAATTACTCACCTTTGCTCTCTTCGAGCTGCCTCTTCGTGAGGTCGAGATCTCCCTGCGCCTGCTCCAGATCCCATTTTAGTCTGGAGATCTCGGCTGTGTGGACAGCAGCAACAAGTAGCACAACCTGCTTATTCACATTAACACTTATTATTAGACTCCTGCAGATTATAATTGACCCTCCGTTTGTTTTTTCTTTCCTGACACCAAACAGAGTATCAGGGGCTACTACCTATCGGGTGGTAATTTCACATATTTCTTACTTACCTCAAAGCGTGTCAGGAGGCTGGTGCAAGCTTCGGTTAGCCCGCTCTTGGCGGATGAAACCTTCTGAATCACCGCACTCATAAGAGTACGGTGCTATTCATCCATGGAAGCGCCGCGAAGCACTTCCAATAGACAATCCGGCGCCTCGGGCGCAACAGAAGTCCTCGACACAGACGGCACGCCCTCCATAACGAGGGGCTGCTCGCCTGAGTCTAGAACCACTAAAGGCTCCGGAACAGTGTTCATATGAGAGCCCGGCCTACTATGGCTCTCACCGACATGATCCGCAGGGATCTTGAACCCCGCATGTCCGACATCTGGAATTCCGCCTTGGGGCGTCTCCAGAATCACCTCCCCGCGCTCTGGGAGCCTTCGGGACAACACCTCCGTGTCATCCGCGGATTGAGGAATGGTGGCCGTCTCGCTCATCTCCGAATCGCTCAGGGATCCATCCGAAGAAGATACCTCGGGATGAACCCTGGCCGGACTGCATATACATTCGGTGTTATAAAAAGACTATGAAGTAAAGTCATTACAGGGTGTGGATACTTACGATCGCGCTAGGGGCTTCCCCCTGGGTAGCCACCCCTCCTCACTATGGGAGGCCATGGCGGAGTAGTCCGGAAGGGACACCTTTCCCTTCTTGGACGAGCCAGCCTTCCCCTCCAGGGCGACTTTCCTCTTTTTCTCCTCCCCAGTGCGGGGAGGTAGAGTTTCTTCTTGCTTCCCCCCGCCTCCGCGGGAGGAATCTGTCTCGTCGTCATCAGACGACGTGGGTATGACGGCCTTGCCCCGAGGGCCTTTTCCGGCCCCCTGGTCCGCCTTCTCGGGTCCCTCACCCTCTCCTGGTGGGGCGGTCCCTTCTTCTTCTTCTTCCTCCCCTTCGGGGGAGGAGTGTGCCTCGTCGTCTTCGGACAAGGCTTCTAGCGCAACCTTACATCGGAGACCCTTTCGGATCCCCGAGGCCTTCTTATCGGCCTTCTTCTCTGGCACCTTGTAGGGCGCCGAGACCAGCATCTCCGTCAGGAGATCATTAGCTGGGCTTTCTGGCAGAGGAGCCGGACAGTCAATCTGCTCCGCTGTCTCCACATAATCCTGAACAAATATGCACAGTTACTTAAGGCTCCCCCATGAATATATAGGGAAGAACCGAATCCGGTGGTAGCCTGACTACTCACCTGACTAGGAGGCCGCGCGACGTGGAGCCCGCGGTCCTCGGATGTGGGAGGAGGTACTTCGGAGGCCTTGAACAACGCCTTCCACGCGTCTTTGTGCTTCATGCCGTAGAGCCTCTGAAGCGTCTGGTGTTCGGCCGGGACGAGCTCCCACAGATTGAATGCCCGCCTTTGGCACGGTAGAATCCGGCGAACGAGCATGACCTGGATCACGTTGACAAGCTTGATGTTTTTGTCCTTCATGCTCTTGATGCAGTTTTGGAGTCCGGTCAGCTCTGTAGATTCGCCCCAGGACAGGCCCTTCTTTTCCCAGGAGGTGAGCCGCATGGGGGTTCCGGATCGGAACTCGGGGGCCGCCGCCCAGTTGGAGTCGCGCGGCTCAGTGATGTAGAACCATGCCGACTGCCACCCCTTCACGGTTTCCGCAAAGGAGCCGTCAAGCCAGGTGAGGTTAGGCATCTTGCCCACCATGGCTCCTCCGCACTCCGCTTGCTGGCCGCTCACAATCTTCGGCTTCACGCAGAAGATTTGCAACCACAAGCCGAAATGAGGCTTGATGCGGAGCAAGGCCTCGCATACGACGATGAACGCCGAGATGTTGAGGATGAAGTTCGGGGCTAGATCATGGAAATCTAGCCCGTAGTAGAACATGAGCCCGCGGATGAAGGGGTGAAGTGAAAACCCCAGTCTACAGATGAAGTGGGCGAGAAACACGATCCTCTCGTGGGGTCCAGGGGTTGGAATGACCTGCCCGTCGTCTGGTAGCCGGTGCGCTATGTCTGAGGCCAAGTATCCGGCCGCTCGAAGATTCGCGATATCCTTCTCCTTCACGGTGGAAGCCACCCACTTGCCTCCTGCTCCGGATATGTTTAGCTGTGCGGAGAAGACTTGGACTAGGGCGCTGGAGCTCGAGGGGGCAAGAGTGGGCAAAGGAGGAAGAAGGCGTGGGTAAAAATGGGGAACTCTTATCCCTTTATAGAGGCGAAGGAAGCGGTGCGCCTCCCCACTTGCCCATTGGGAATCACTCAGCTCCCAAGCGCCACGATTGATGGCATGGTGGGATTACCCATACCCGTATTGATGACAATCCCGTGATAAGGGGACACGATCTCTGCTTTGACAAGACGTGTCAAGAAAACCTCCTCGCAATATGCGATGTGGCTGGTTGTAGGAAAACGGTTCGAATAATGACCCGATCTTAATGGCATGTCACGTTGTCTAAAAAGTTGTCTGCAGATTGCATTTGTGAAATATCGTTCTCTCTCTACAGCGGGGTGTGAAGATCATTTTGCAGATCTGGACACGGTCTACATGTCCGATAAATTACTTTGGAGTATTCGGAGAAGGAACCCGCCTTGCAATGCCGAAGACAAGACTGCGCGCCGGACTCATCGTCATTGAAGCCTGGTTCAGGGGCTACTGAGGGAGTCCTGGATTAGGGGGTCTCCGGACTGCCGGACTATATACATCATCCGGACTATTGAAGCGTGAAGATACAAGACTCAAGACTCCGTCCCGTGTCCGGATGGGACTCTCCTTTGCGTGGAAGGCAAGCTTGGCGATCCGGATATTCTGTTTCCTTCCTTGTAACTGACTCCATGTAAACCCTAGCCCTCTCCGGTGTCTATATAAACCGGAGAGGTTGGTCCTTAGAAGGTCGATCACAATTACAACCATAGCATCATAGGCTAGCTCTTAGGGTTTAGCCTCTATGATCTCGTGGTAGATCTACTCTTGTACTACTCATATCTTCAATATTAATCAAGCAGGAAGTAGGGTTTTACCTCCGTTGAGAGGGCCCAAACCTGGGTAAACATTGTGTCCCTTGCTTCCTGTTACCATCAGCCTAGACGCACAGATCGGGACCCCCTACCCGAGATCCACCGGTTTTGACACCGACACCCGGTACCCATACTCAATTGAGCCGACCTCGGGGCCCCAGCCTGCATTGTCGATGTAGAGCTTTCCGCGATGACTCTTGGTTATCCGGCCCACAACGTATCCCTTGAGCCCTTCAAATCTGCCCTTTAAGAACTCAAATCCACCGTGCGCTGGCCCCACGGTGGGCGCTAACTGTCGTGGAAAGGTCACGACAGATGTCCTAGCAGAAGGACTTAGTCGTGGAGCCATTGCAACTAGGAAGCTTAAAGGGGTTAAACGGGACAAAGGACACGGGAGTTTATACTGGTTCGGCCCCTTGTGGTGAAGGTAAAGGCCTAATCCAGTTTGAGGTGGTATTGCTTATGTCTCGATTACCAGGGAGCGAATCCGTTTGACCTAGATTTCGATATTTTCTTTCTTGTCCTGAACCGCCGCCGAGTCGCCCCTTTATATACAGAGGTCGACGCCCAGTAGCTTACAGAGTCCCGACCGGCTCATAAACAGTGTCCGTCTCGGTGACTATCTATTCTTTCCTTAAAGTACAAACTATTACGTATATGGCGGTTTACCCTTACGGGCCTTAAGTCGCCTTTGGGCCTTGGGCCCTTTAACTAAACCATCATCTTCAGAGCATCTTCGTGGGCTTCATGATAATGAATCGCCTTAGGTATAACCCGGCCCCTCCTGGGCGGGTCATACCTAATAGTTATATCCCCAACATCCATAAAAAAAACTAGCTTGGAGCTAGCACACAACAAGTGGAAATTGCAGTTTCATGCAACTCTTGGCAAAAAAAATGCGATGCTTCAAAATGCTTTCAAAAACAGTCATCATCAAGTTTTTCTTTTGTTGAGACCCATTGTAAAAATTTGCACGCATGTACACATTAATGTTTGTTACCACAAAAAATGAGTTTGAAATTTTTAGCATTTTTCGGATTTTAGTGTAGCAAGGATACATATGAGCTCAAGCTCACAAACTATTACCTGGTTATCATTTTAAATTCTCAACTCTTTTATTTCCAAGATCATCAGGTTCCCATCCAAATGTGGGGCAACAGGAAAAATACACATAGGGCGTCTTTGGTTCAAGTTGTGAACGGTTCCTGCATTGCATACACTTCTCAATCCAATCTGGTTAAGCAAAATAGGCCCTAATGCGCCATCTACAAGTTGTTTGGTTGCCTGTATCTAGGGTCCCTGCATTAGGTAATGCGCAAGTGCACTTTGTTTGGTTGCCTGCATTGGCCCAAGCGGCACATGGACAAGGTGTTTGGTCGCATACGGCGTACATGGGGTGCTTACCTTGTATTTTAGTTGGTGAGCTTACCCACAATGATCACACCTAGCACACCAACGCCACAACACAACAATGGCGATGAACTGGGCGAAGATGATGAAGTTCTTCAGCTTCAGTCCAAACTGACGATCCACCTTAGCACCTTCCACTTTGACACCTCCAACCTTGCAACTGTCAACACTGCTACCTCTGTGCTTTCGCACCCAATCAGAGTATGCTTGTTCTGCTGCCTGCCTAGTCTTGAACCCTCTATGTCTGATGTTGCTATACGAAGCCACTTATGCACCGGCTTCTTCCCATGAACTGTAAGCCCTTGGAGCCTTATCAATGAACACGGCATACCACTTGCCCTAGCAATGCACAAGAGCAAGAGTTGAAGCAGCAAACCAATGGAGCACACAAGTAGTAAGCAAAGTAGCACAAACAACAATGGAGCAGAAGAGAAGAAGTAAAGCATGCATGATCATACGACATAGCAAGTTCTACCTAGCACTACCATGGTGTTATCCTACCACCACATCCAAAAGAGGGTGTCATCCTACCATCGCAAGTTCTCCATCATCGTGAGGGGTTAGTATGTACCACCTCACCAAAATATACAAACCATCAAATAGTTTTCCAGCCCTAGCTACACAAAATGTACGTCGTCATCGTCATCGTCATTGTCGTCGCCACCGCCATCGCCGTCGGGGATCATGCACGCTCACAGACAACACTACTCTAGTAGTAGTGCTTGCCCAGCCAGCTCCTGAGCCACAACACCATGGGAGCGTCTGCCATGGCAACGAACCCAACACCATGGGCCTTGTTGTCAAGCAGGTGGCTGAGAGCTGCCATGAGAGCCTCGTCGCTAAAGCCACCCTGAGTCATGAGAACGCTATACAGGTTAGGGTGGACGTCGAGGTGCTTACACTCCCTAATGGCTGTTGCCACCTCCTTCACCGCCTCAGTCATGCTGCAAAAGACATTGATATCCTCCTTCATCAGGCCTCCTCTCTTCCTCTTCCTATCATGGATGGGTCAAATGGCTTGTCGAAGGGCTTCTCGGCGGGCTTGTCAAGGCCATCAAGGACCTCGACATCCAGAGTCCCAGGGAAGTCTAGCATGGGAGAACCAAGAGGCTTCCCCAAGCCCATGGCATGCTTCCCAGTTGCCAACCCGAAGGAGAAGATGTGCTGCATCTGGCTGTAGTTCTGTATATGTGTGTTGAGGAACTCAGCGTCCCTTGGGTGGTCCTAAGAATGAAACACAAGTGTTGTTAGTTGCGATTAGGAGTAGGCAATGGTGGACAGTATGAAAAGGAAGAGGGTTGTGAGCTAACTGTGACATGGCCGGCGTAGTGCTCTGCCTCCAGAACTATGGAGAAAGTGTTCTCATCCCACGAGGCGACACTAAGGTCTCTCAACTTGGACACTTGGATCCATCGACCTCTCCACTTCCTCAGGTGGTTGTACACCTGGGTGGCGGACACCTCCTGCCCCCATAACTCAAACACCTTCTTCACAACGGTGTTCAAGTGCACCTCCTTGAAGCCCTTGTCAGTCCTAGCTCCACTAGAGATGAGCTCACACATCTTATTCAACACGAATGTGGACATGAATGTCTGCCACTTCATGTTGTTCGACCTACCATCCTTCTTTGCCTTTGCTGTTGCTACCTTGAGTGCAGCGGCAGTAACAACAGCAGGAGAAGTTTGCTCAACGAGCACTACTGGCACATAGACAAAATCAGACGCGGACACCTCTGAATGAGGTGCTATCTCGGACATAGGCTGCAAGTTCTCGACAAACAATGGAGCAAACTGGCTGTCGGAAGGGACAAGGGCTGACTAAGATCTTGCGTCTGCGTGGTCATGTCCTACAATCGTAGCACGCATTGACAGTAAGCATAGCACATAACATATCGGACAATCCATGAAAGCAGGAGCATACATGTACATGGTTCATCACTATCATACCAAGCACATGCTTCATTACTATCATACTAAGCACATGGTTCGTCACTATCATGCTAAGCATACCGGACAATCTATGAGTAGGAACATACATCTGTAACAAACAACATGCTACAAATGGACCATCAATTGCTACAAATCATAGATCTAAGCAGGAATCAACACAAGCACAAGGTTCAACTTCAAACTCTATTACTAATCTAGCCTACCACATGCTTGAACATCTAACCCTACCACAAATTGCAACCGCAACATAGCAATCGACCATATAAGCTCAAAGATCAGAGAACTAATCAACCATGCATCTACATCAAACTCTAGCTACAGCTCAGATCTAGCTAGAAGGAACAGAGAGAAAGGGGGGTTGAACTCATAGAGGCGATGGCTGCAGCTCGAGGACGAGGGGGGAATGGTCGTAGAAGATCACCGCCGGCCGATGAAGGACCACCGACGCT
>NC_041387.1:560430091-560491527 GCF_002162155.2 Triticum dicoccoides
TGGAGTTGGGGCGGTGAGGGAGGGGGCTAAATAGAATCCTCCCGCCGATTTTTCGGCGACGCGGGCGAGCTCGCGCCATCTCCCTGGTTGCACGAGGAGAGAAGCGCGTCGCCCTTCCTTGCGTCGCCCGAGCCAGGCTCGCGAGCTACTGCCGATTCGAGCTTTTTCCCTAGGCATGGCCTGGAAGCTGCTTTAAGTTTTGTGCCATGCAGGCCGCACAGTAATCGCGGGCAACCAAACAGGCCTCTTTCATCCCGTGCGGGCTAGGCTGGGCCATATGCAGGCAACCAAACATAGCCAATGCTAGGGGCACGACATCTCTCCCCTTACACACATAGCTTCAACATTGGTACCCTGAGATGAACATGCCGCTCATTGTCAACTAGCCAAAATGGTCATATTTTTTTTAACACAATACATACACCGATGCTCATACACACGCACATACACTCATTCATATCTATGCACAGACGCACACCTTACCTCTATGAGCACTTCGAGATGTGGAGTCAGCACATTATTTTAAGATTGACAAAGTCGCCATAAATATTTTCGTAGTCAACATGAACGCCTTCTCTCACTGAATACACATTGCCGAAAGGCCTAAAATAAATCAGAAAAATACAAGCACCGATTTCAAGTTTAGGACTTGGCCATGATAGGCCGAGGATACCCCTGATTTTCTCAGCCTGTCTCCTCGGGTTCGAATCGACGAGACGAAGCCACTGTCACTGCAGCAGCGGGCCGTGCGCAGTGAGCAACTTGTGTCGACAAGAGCGCGGCCCTTCCGTGAATACGTACGTTCGGTACCAACTGAAAAGGAAAGTGTTGTCCCAAGAGGAAAAACTGGCACGTACTACTGTACCAGTATCTCATTAGTGAAGACTAGCTTGGGGCTAGCACGCGCCAATTGGAAAAATTGAGTTAGCATGCCCACGAGGGTACACAAAAAAGTCCCTACAGTCAACGGCAGGCGCTCATCAGTCGTAATTTAGTTATTGGAGCAACTTGGAAGAATATTCTCTGTCTGATTCAGACTTCGGAGTACCGGTTACTGGCTTATAGCGTCTGCAAAATGATGGATGTGGCTACTATCCTAAGGTACAGCGGAGGAATTCGTACTGACATGTATAGCTGAGTAACATCGAAAGGAAAAACACGGAGGTAGTACAAGTTTTTAGGTGCAATGTAGACAATGCAGTAATGCACGATAAGGATTCCAGTCCTTGACGTTCCCACATTCCAGCACCATGCATGGCATGTTGTTTTAGAAGGTGATGGCAGTTAGCTGGCTGGTACACGGTCTCATAATTCTCTGAAAGGCTCACAAACAACCTGACGTAGGCCACGGAAGTTTCCTTTCGTTACTTTATCAGACTTAAAATATGGATCCTATCCTTTTAGCCTTTTCAAATTGTTCTCATTGCAGGACCTTCTAACGCTCAATGCACCCTTTTCTAACATTACTTCAGTTTTACCCTGGTCGACAAACGATTTCCACCGATTGCATGTAACACATGACCTGTCGATCAATCCCGGCGAGATTAGAGAGACATAACACATAGCGGAGGAGTTTGTACTTACATGTATAGCAACGAAATATCAGATGAACACGGAGGGGGTACAAGTTTTTCAGGTGCGATGTACGATGTACCATATGGACTAAGGAGCTATCGAACAATTTGCTGGCTGATTTGTTTTCGAAAATGTTAAGGAGTTGACGTTCCTTGGAAACAATTTTTTTTCGAGGAACACACTCTGGTGCATTCTATCCCGCACACGAATCTCAAAGCAGTGACACTTTTGTGGGAATGACACATACTTTACCTCCCATACACCATCCCGAACAAACGATCTTGTGTATAGCCACACAATTACTGGAGCATGTATGTCAAATTCTCTGGGTAGCATGGTAACTTGGTAAGTTGCCCTGCTGTAGCATGGAGGTTCCTGAACATATGGGCAACTTTTCATTTTTCTTAGCCTCACAATTATCTTTGCTGCAACATGGCAAATCCCTGAAATGCAAAGCAATTTTCTCCGCCGCAGCATGGCAAATCCTTGTTGACAATTATCTCTTCTTAGCATGGCAAATTTCTCTGTTATAGCACGGCAAATCTTTCCGTTTTAACATGTCAATTCCTGAACGTCCCCTGTGTGGGTTTTTTAGGAACGTTTGCTCGAATGATTCTCCATAAGAAAACTTTTTCGCACCAGGGTCCTCCAGAAGGGAACGCCAGCTCCCTATTAGCGTTCTTTTTTTTGTATTCTTAGACTTTTTTGGCCTGATCGTTGGGTTTGCATCCAAATTTCGGTGTTTTTCATTTCTAGTATGTGTTTTGCTTTTGATAAGGCCTCATTCGGTTTGGAGGATTTTCGTTGGAAAAACATAGGAATAAGAATTCCGGAGGAAAATGTCCTATACATACATTCGGTTTGTAGGAAATGTGTACAGGAATTTCGTATGAATACTACTCATTTCCTGTGTTTTTGGAGGAAACTACACATCCACTCAAAGCTCATTTTGCGCGTAGAAACGAGGCAAGTCAATTCCTTGCCATCCTATCAAATTTCTATACTACTCCTAATCCTACGTTTTGATTTCCTCCAAACCGAATGAGCCCTAAACAAGTATGGTTGTTGGGCTGACTCAGTATGCAACTATGGATCTTATATAGGTTGGATATATGGACGCTTAATAGAACAACATGTGAGGCTACTTCAACTATAATAGGCAACGGCTAACATACTATAAGAAGATCTGTCACGTCATCGACTAATGAACAACCAGGGGTAGTGTGAGATGAACATGCGGCCCATCACCAGCTAGCAAAAAAGGTCACAAGTAATTCCACAACCTTTTAGTAGAGATAAACCAGATGAACTAGGGTTTGAGAGGAGATGGTGCTGTTCAAGATGTTGATGAAGATTGCCCTCACAAAGATGAGAGGGTTTTTGGTGATGACGATGGCTTCGATTTCCCCCTCTGGGAGGGAAGTTCCTCCGGCGAAATCGCTCTGCCGGAGGGCAAAAGTGCTTCTGCCCAAGTTCCGCCTTGAGACGGCGTCACTCCGTCCCGAAAGTCCTCTCCTGATTTTTGCTAGGTCAAAATGACCTATATACCAGAAGATGGGTACCGGAGGTGGGATGGGCTGAGCACAACCCACCAGGGCGCGCTTGGGGGGCCTGGCGCATCCTGGTGTCTTGTGCTCACCAGGTGCCCCCCCTCCGGTAGTTATTGGATCCAGTATTTTTCATATATTTCAAAATAATTCTCGTAAATTTTCAGCTCATTTGGAGATGTGCAGAACATGTAACTCTGCTGTAGCTTTTTTAGGTCAAGAATTCCAACTGACGGCATTCTTCCTCTTTGTCTGAACCTTGCATATTATGAGAGAAAAAGCATTAGAATTACTCCATAAAGCATTATTATGCATAAAAACTTTATAAATAATAGTAGGAAATCATGATGCAAAATGGACGTACCAACTCCCCCAAGCTTAGACCTCACTTGTCCTCAAGCGAAAAACGGATATCCAAAAATATGTCCACATGCTTAGAGAGAGAGAGGTGTCGATAAAAACAAAATATGAACATAGAAGCATCATGCTTATTATTATAACATCAAAGAACTTTATCACAAAACTTTTTCAGTATAACTTTATCATATAACTTCTCATGAACAATTAACAAATCATCAGAACATCGAAGTATAAAGCATAAACCTTAGTCAAAAACAACAAACTATGTTCTCAGTCAACTTTGCAACTATAATTCATCATATTTTCAGGAAGGGTCTTGTATCGGAGCCTTTTGGCAAGTCCACATACTCAACCATCTTTTAGTCTTCTATAATTGTTAACACTCAAAGCATACCCATGAACAAAAAGTTTCAATCGGACACATAGAAAGATAGGGGCTTATAGTTTCGTCTCCCAACGTATTCACCTCAAGGGTAATGTCAACAATAACAACTCATTCTCACTCATATCCAACTGGATATATATGGCTAGATCTTTCCTCACCACATGATGCTTGCAAAAAAGATAAAATAAAAAGGAATAGGAAAGAATATTTGACTCTTTCATAAAAGTAAATACATAAAATTAAAAGATAGGCCCTTCGCAGAGGGCAGTGGTTGCCATGCGCTTTTTGTTTGCATGCCAAATCCCTTAATGCAAAAGAACGCCACACTATATTGCCCCTTATGATAGCAACCTTTATTATGCAGTCCGTCACTTTTATTACGTTGCCATCACAACTTCATATAACGCTCAATTTTCTCTTACACTAAATGATCCAACACATTTAGAAATAATTTTTATTGCCTTATCGCATCGATGACAACTTACTTGAAGGATCTTACTCAATCCATAGGTAGGTATGGCGGACTCTCAAAATAAGATTTTGGTTTAAGGGTTTCTGGATGCACAAGTAGTATCTCTACCTAGTGCGGAGTTTTTGGCTAGCAAAGATATTGAGCAAGAATCACATGTTGAAGGATCTATGACAATATAACTTCTATGTGAATATGAACAACCATAAATCATTACATTGTCTTCCTTGTCCAACGCCAACAATTTTGACATTAATATTTAATGGGGGCTCACAATCACTAAAGATGTCAAAGATAATGTATTTGCATGTGAATCTTCTCTTCACTTATTAATTCTTTCATGAATAGCATCATTGACCAATGCTATGTTTGTTAATCTCCAATAAATTTTACCAGTTATACTTTTCTTTATGCGATGTCATTACTGACCATAGGATTAGCATATGATATTTTTCATTTATTTATTTTTATTTTTAGTGAAACACAAGAGTAAAGAAACAAAACTCAAAATACTCTTTATTATATATCTCGCACACGATTACATAGATAGACAGATCACTAAGCAAGCAGTCAAAAACAGATCGAACTAAACTTTTATTCAACTAAATCATAGGATAACTAAATATCGAACTAAAATAGATAAAGGCAAAGACAATGGTGGTGATACGATACTGAGGCACCTCCCCCAAGCTTGGCACAAGTTAAGGGGAGTGCCCATACCATGTACTCAAGTCTCCTTTGTTGGGGAAGATGATGATGGTGGTGGTGTGGAAGTAGTAGTCTTCAACAGGTACCCCAATCTACGGATGATGCTCTGGAGGGTGATGCTGTGTTCTTGTAACAGAATATTTTCACGATTGAGGTACTTATTTTGAACACAAATCGTCTCGAAGGCCTTAAAGGCTTCAATTTCAGTGGGGGTAAGACAAGTGTAGTAAGGTTAAAGGATATCTTCTTCCTCTTCCGTCGGAATAGCTTGCCCTCCTATTCGAGTTTGATCCACTGTAGCCTCCTTGCCCTTGTTTTCCTGGATAGCTTCCTTTGGTTCCTCTCTTTTCAGTTCTATCTTCATCAACCAAGCATCTTCTTCCTTGTTGTTGGAAGAGGGAGAAGACATGATGCCTGGCTTTGCTAAATCTGACAGAGAAACAACGCAAAACAAGAACATAAGATTTCTCCGTGATACGACAGTCAATATGTTCGGGAGGTATATAAAGATTTTTTTTATCTTGGGAAACAAGCAAACGAGAGGAAAACGGAGTCGGGAAGGTTCCCGAGGTGGGCACAACCCACCTAGGTGCGCCAGGCAAGGCAGGCGTGCCCTGGTGTCTTGTGCCCTCCTCGGTTACTTTCCTGGTTGTTTCTTATTTTCCTAATTTTTGTAATATTCTAAAACTGACAAAAAATATTTTTGCGGATTTTCCAGAGTTTGTTTACTTGCCGTATCATGTACCTCATCTTTTTTAGGATTCTAGAGTGTTTCAGAAGGTTTCTTTTATGTGTTCCTCTGTTGTCATGGTTTGGATAATATTGCTTTCAACATTAATAGGCGTACCTAAGATATAGTGCTTAATTCTTTGCTCGTTGACCAGCTTTGGGTTAGTACCTTCTACATTATTGATCTTGATAGCTCGAGAGCGATAAACCTCCTCGATAATATATGGTCCTTCCCATTTAGAGAGAAGTTTTCCTGCAAAGATTCTAAAACAAGAGTTGTACAAGAGAACATATTCTCCCACTTTGAATTCATGCTTTTGGATTCTTTTGTCATGCCATCTTTTAACTTTTTCTTTAAATAATTTGGCATTTTCATAAGGTTGGGTTTCCATTCATCTAATGAGCTAATATCAAATAACATCTTTTCACCGGAAGTTTGAAATTATAGTTGAGTTCTTTAATTGCCGAATATGCTTTATGTTCTAAGTCAAGAGGCAAATGACAAGATTTTCCATAAACCATTTTATAGGGAGACATACCCATAGGATTTTTATATGCTGTTCTGTAGGCCCAAAGTGCATCATCCAATTTCTTAGACCAATTCTTTCGGGACCTATTAACAGTTTTTTGTAATATCAGTTTTATTTATCTATTGCTAAGTTCAACTTGACCACTAGATTGAGGATGATAGGGTGAAGCAATATATGGTTAACTTCATATTTAGCAAGCATCTTACGGGAAGCACCATGAATAAAGTGTGAACCACCATCAGTCATTAAATATCTAGGGACTCCAAACCTTGGGAAAATAATTTCTTTGAGTATTTTAATGGAAGTGTTATGATCAGCACTACTAGTTGGAATATCTTCTACCCACTTAGTAACATAATCAATAACAACCAAAATATGTGTATACCCATTAGAGGAAGGAAATGGTCCCATATACTCAAAACCCCAAACATCAAATGGTTCAACATCATGTGAATAATTCATAGTTATTTCTTTATGTTTATCATATTACCAATTCTTTGACATACATCACAAGATAAAACAAACTTACGGGAATTCTTAAAGAGAGTAGGCCAATAAAAACTAGATTGCAATACCTTGTGAGCAGTTCTATCTACAACATGATGCCCTCCATAAGCTTCGGAGTGACATTTTCGTAGGATTTGTTCCTATTCATGCTCAGGTACACAACGTCTAATAATACCATCTACTCCTTTATAAAGATGTGGGTCATCCCAAATGTAATGTCTTAAATCATAGAAGGATTTTTTCTTTTGTTGGTATGTAAAACTAGGTGGTATATATTTAGCAACAATGTAATTAGCATAGTCAGCATACCAAGGTGTATTATGAGAAAAATTTATTGCAGCTAGTTGTTCATCAGGAAAGCTATCATCAATAGGTAATGAGTCATCAAGAATATTCTCTAACCTAGACAAGTTATCAGCTACGGGGTTCTTAGCTCCTTTTCTATCAGTAATATGTAAATCACAATCTTGTAGCAAGAGCACCCACCTAGTGAGTCTAGGTTTAGCATCCTTCTTTTCCATAAGTATCTTATAGCAGCATGACCATGAACAATTACTTTGGAGTCAACAATATAAGATCTAAATTTGTCATAAGCAAACACAACTGCTAAAAATTCTTTTTTAGTAGTAGGATAATTTCTTTGGGCACCGTCTGGAGTTTTGCTAGCATAATGAAAGACTTTCAATTCTTATCAAATCTTTGTCCTAGAACAACACCAACAACATAATCACTAGCATCACACATAATTTCAAAAGGCAAGTTCCAGTCAGGTGGTTGAACAATAGGTGTAGAAGTTAAGGTTTTCTTAAGTGTTTCAAAGGCTTCTACACAATCATCATCAAAAACAAATGTAATATCCTTTTGTAAAAGATTTGTAAGAGGCCTAAAAAATTTAGAGAAGTCTTTAATAAATCTCCTATAGAAACCAACATGACCTAGGAAACTATGAATACCTTTAATATCTTTAGGACATGGCATTTTCTCAATTGCATCAACTTTAGCTTTATCCACCTCAATAACTCATTCAGAAATTTTATGCCCCAAGACAATAACTTCATTAACCATAAAGTGGCACTTCTCCCAATTTAAGACAAGATTAGTTTGATCACATCTCTGCAAAACTCGATCAAGGTTGCTCAAGCAATCATCAAAAGAAGTTCCATAAACAGAAAAATCATCCATGAAAACCTCAACAATCTTTTCACAAAAATCAAAGAATATAGTAGTCATACATCTTTGAAAGGTAGCAGGTGCATTGCATAAACCAAAAGGCATACGTCCTTAAGCATAACTTCCAAAAGGGCAAGTAAAGGTAGTTTTCTCTTGATCAGGTTGTGAAAAAGGTATATGAGAAAAACCAAAATATCCTTCAAGGAAGCAAAAGTGTGTGTTTTTATATAATATTTACAACATTTGATCAATAAAAGGCAGAGGGTAATGATATTTTCTAGTTGCTTTATTTAGTTTTCTAAAATCAATTACCATTCTATAACAACTAACAAGTCTTTGTGGAATAAGTTCATTTTTATCATTAGGAACAACAATAATACCTCCCTTCTTAGGGACACAATGTACGGGACTTACCCATCTACTATCAGCTGTAGGATAGATTATAGCTGCTTCTAGAAGCTTTAATATTTTAGTTCTTACCACTTCTTTCATTTTAGGATTCAATCATCATTGGTGATCAACAACGGGTTTAGCATCAGGTTACATATTGATCTTGTGCTGATTTAGAGTGGGACTAATGCCCTTAAGATCATCAAGAGTATATCCAATAGCAGCTGCTTCCTCAGAATTTTTGATAATATTTCTTCTTCATGTTCTAAAAGGTTAACACTAATAATAAAGTGATATATCTTTTTTCCATCAAGACAAGCATACTTCAAGGTGTCAGGCAATTGTTTAAATTCAAACACAGGATCACCTTTAGGTGGAGGAGGACCTCCTAGAGTTTCAATAGGAAAATTGTGTTTGAGCAGAGGTCATTGTTCAAAGAAAATTTTATCTATTTCATTTCTTTCATGCATATGCATATCATTTTCATCATCTAGCAAATATTGTTCTAGTGGATCAATAGGAGGCACGTAAATAGAAGCAAAACCAATTATTTCATCCTTACTAGGTAATTCTTTCTTATGATGTTGTCTATTAAACTTGGAGAAATTAAACTCATGAGATTCATCACGAAAGCTAACACCGACAATTTGTTTTTCACAATCTATTTAGCATTAACGGTGTTCAAGAAAGGTCTACCAAAGATAATGGGACAAAAATCATCTTGTGGGGAGCCAAGAACTAGAAAATTAGCAAGATATTTTATTTTCCCACACAGGACTTCAATATCTCTAACAATCCCAAGTGGTGTGATGGTGTCTCCATTAGCAAGTTTAATAGTAACACCTATGTCTTCTATTTCAGCGGGTGCTATGTCATTCATAATTTCTTGGTATAAGGTAAAAATAATAGCACTCATGCTAGAATCTAAGTCACATAAACCATGATAACAATGATCTCCTATTTTAACTGAGACAACAGGCATGACAACAACGGGTCTATGTTTATCTTTTTCATCGGGTTTGGCAATTCTAGCAGCTTCATCACAGAAGTAAATAACATGCACATCAATATTTTCTACCAAGAGATCTTTAACCATAGAAACACTAGGTTGTACTTTAATTTCCTCAGAAGGTTTAGGAGCTTTGATACTACTTTTGGGAACCATAGTTGAAACCTTAGCATCTTCCTTTGTCCTTACAGGGAAAGGTGGTTTTCACTATAAGTAGTAGGCACAACTGGATCCACATTGTAAATAATAGTTTCATCTTTAACCATGACCGGTTCTTTAATAGGGGGATGCTGATTAAACCACTTCTCCTTAGGGAGATCAACATGAGTAGCATACGATTCACAAAAATAGGCTACTATCTCAGAGTCAAGTCCATATTTAGTGCTAAACTTTTGGAAAGCATCGGTATTCATAAAAGATTTAACACAATCAAACTTAAGCTTAATACCCGACTCTTTACCTTTGTCGAGTTCCCAATCCTCAGAGTTGCGTTTAATTCTTTTTAAATGATCCCACCCGAATTCAATAGTCTTGTTCATAAAAGGACCAGTACAAGAAGTATCGAGCATGGATTGATCATCACGAGAAAGCCGAACATAAAAATTCTGAATAATAATTTCTCTTGAGAGCTCATGATTGGGGCATGAATATAACATTGACTTAATCCTACCCCAAAGTAGAGTGATACTTTCTCATTCATGAGGCCAAAAATTATACATCCAATTCCGATCACGATGAACTAGATGCATAGGATAGTTTTTTTGTGGAAATTCCAATTACAATCAATTCCAGTTCCAAGATCCAACATCATCGCATAGCCTGTACGATGTCAATATTTTTCCCTTCAAAGATAAGGGAAAACCTTCTTCTTAGCTTCATCCACGGGCAAACCTGCAAGCTTACATAATCCACAAATTGCATCCACATAGATCAAGTGCATATCAGGATGTTCGGTTCCATCTCCTGCATAAGGATTAGCTAGCAGTTGTTCTATCATACCCGAAGGAATTTCATAACCAATAATTTTAGTAGGTGCAGTAGGTTGAGGGGAAACTAATTGTGATTCTGTTCGAGGTGAAGATACCCTGAACAAAACCCTCAAAGGATGGTTCTCCATAGTGACAAGTGACAATAAATTTCAGCACGTAGCAATAATTTTCCTTACCAATTTCCACTTACCAAGAGCGCTTCACTCCCCGGCAACGGCTCCAGAAAAGAGTCCACGTATAAGGGGTCAATCATAGTCCTTTAGATAAGTAAGGACGTCAAACCCAACGAGGAGAAAAAGGAAATGACAAGTGTTTTCAGCAAGGTAATTTCTGCAAGCACTGAAATTGTCAGTAACAGGTAGTTTTATAGCAAGATAATTTGTAACGAGGAGGTAACGGTAATGGTAAATAAAGTGCAGCAAGGTAGCCCAATCATTTGTGGCAAAGGACTGGACAAGACAGTCTCTTATAATAAGCAAAGCGATCTTGAGGGCACATGACACCATGTCACTTTCATCATGTTGGTTTGATTCGCTACTTTGTTAATTTGATATGTGGGTGGGCCGGTGCTTTGGTGTTGTTCTTACTTGAAAAAACCTTCTACCTATGATTAACCCCGCCGCAAGCATTCGTAACTACGAGAAAAGTATTAAGATAAAATATAACCATAGCATTAAACATCTGGATCCAAATCAGCCCCTTACGAAGTAGCACATAAACTAGGGTTTAAGCTTCTGTCACTCTAGCAACCCATCATCTAATAACTACTCCACAATGCATTCCCTTAGGCACTAATATGGTGAAGTGCCATGTAGTCAACATTCACATGACACCACTAAGGGTATCACAACATACATATCATCAAAATATGGAACTCATATCAACTTCACATGATTACTTGCAACATGACTTCTCCTGTGACCCCAAGAATAAAAGTAACTACTCAAAAATGATATTCATGCTCAAGATTAGAGGGGTATTACATAGCATAATGGATCTGAACATATAATCTTCCACTAAATAAACCATATAGCTAGTAATCAACTACAAGATGTAATTACTAGTCACCCACATGTATGAACCTAAGGTTCCAGTACAAAGATTGAACAAAAGAGATGAACTAGGGTTTGAGAGGAGATAGTGCTGTTGAAGATGTTGATGAAGATTGCCCTCCCAAAGATGAGAGGGTGTTGGTGATGACGATGTCTTGGATTTCCCCCTCCGTGAAGGAAGTTGCCCGAGCGGAATCGCTCCGCCGGAGGGCAAAAGTGCTCCTGCCCAAATTCTGCCTCGAGACGGTGGCGCTCCATCCCAAAAGTCTTCTCCTGATTTTTGCTAGGTCAAAATGACCTATATACCAGAAGATGGCACCGGAGGTGGGCTGGGCTGAGCACAACCCACCAGGGCACGCCCAGGGGCCCTGGCGCACCTTGGTGTCCTGTGCTCAACAGGTGGCCCCCTCCGGTAGTTATTGGCTTCAATATTTTTCATATATTCCAAAATAATCCTTCATATATTTTCAGCTCATTTGGAGATGTGCAGAATAGGTAACTCTGACGTAGCCTTTTCAGGTCTAGAATTCCAGCTGTCGGCATTCTTCCTTTTTGTGTGAACCTTGCATATTATGAGAGAAAAGGCATTAGAATTACTCCATAAAGCATTATTATGCATAAAAACTTTATAAATAACAGTAAGAAATCATGATGCCAAATTGACGTATCACGAACAAACATGATGAAAGTGACTAGATGAAATTCCCGTTTGTCCCCAGGAACATTTTACTTGCTATAAGTGAAAGTTCTGGCCTGTCCTTTGCCACAAAAAGGATTGGGCTACCTTGCTACACCTATTTCTACTATTGCTACTTGTTTCTTTTTACAAATTATCTTGCTACGAAACTATCTATTACCAACAATTTCAGTGCCTGCAGAACTTACCTTGCTGAAACTGCTTGTCATTTCCTTCTTCTCCTCGTTGGGTTTCACACTCTTACTTATCGAAAGGACTACGATTGATTCCCTATACTTGTGAGTCATTATGGCTCTTTTCCGGTGCCGTTGCCGGGGAGTGAAGCGCTTTGGGTGAATGAATTTTGTAAGGAAACATTTATACTATGTGCTGAAATTTACTGTTACTTGTTACTATGAAAACAATCCTTTGGGGGGTTTGTTCGGGGTATCTTTACCTCGACCAGAAGCACAAATAGTTTCTCCTCAACCTACTGCACCTACTGAAAATATTTATTATGAGATTCCTTAGGGTATGGTAGATAAACTGCTAGCTAATCCTTATGCAGGATATGGAACAATACATCCTGATATGCACCTAATCTATGTGGATGAAGTTTGTGGATTATTTAAGCTTGTAGGTATATCCGGATATGAAGTTAAGAAGAAGGTTTTCCCTTTATCTTTGGGGGGAAAGGCATTTACATGGTATAGGCAATGGGATGATATTGGAATATGGGATTGTAATCGATTGAGATTGGAATTTCACCAAAAAAATATATCCTATGCATCTGGTTCATTGTGATCAGAATTATATATATAACTTTTGGCCTCGTGAAGGAGAAAGTATCACTCAAGCTTGTATGAGGCTTAAGTACATGATGTACACATGCCCCAATCATGATATCTCAAAGGAAATTATCATACAGAATTTTTATGCTCGGCTTTCTCATAATGATCAAACCATGCTCGATTCATCTTCAACTGGTTCCTTTATGAAGAAAACTATTGAATTTAGATGGGATCTTTTGGAAAAGGTTAAATGCAACTCTAAAAATTGGGGACTCCATAAAGGTGAAGAGTCATGTATAAACTTGAATTTGATTGTGTTAAGTCTTTTATGGATACCGATGCTTTTCTTAAGTTTAGCACTAAAGATGGACATGACTCTGAGATAGTAGCTTCCTTTTGTGAATTTTTTGCTACTTGGGTTGATCTCCCTAAGGAGAAGTGGTTTAAATATCATCCCCCTATTAAAGAAAAGATTAAGGAACCGGATATAGTAAAAGATGAAACTATTATTTACAATGTTGACCCAGTTGTGCCCACTACTTCTATTGAGAAACCACCTTTCCCTGTTAGGATAAAGGAACATGCTAAATTTTCAACTGTGGTTAATAAAAGTTATGTTAGAACCAAACTTTTAAATCGCGGGCATAAACTAAGCAATCACGGTGCTATCGTATTCTGGGAGCCTCCCCGCGAGGCAGTCGCTGAAAAAACACGATCTGCCGCTAATCGCGCAATCGCGCGCGAAACTGAGCGATTTGGCTTTTCGATCGCTGTAGTTTCACGAGATGGGACGAAAGATTGACATACAAGGGCCCAAACAGACAAGAAATGGCCCAAATATCTCACGATGTGTTATATAGCCTCTTCTCGAGAAAACCTAGCTCGTTTCCCTGTTACCTTCTCTCCCTCCCACCGAAAACTTTAGGGTGGCTGCGCTGTTCTTCCCAGCTGCGCCGAATGCTGCTTCGTTGGAAGCCGGATTTAGTTGCGGGGGAGATGGAAGGGCGGCCGGCGATGATGGGCCTCTATGCAGCGACACCTCTACGACCAGTTGCGCCGGCCACATCTTCATTGGAAGCCGGATCCTCTCGGGGGAGGTGGAAAGGCAGCTGGCGACGAGGGGCCTCTGCATTGGCGACGCCTCTGCGAACATGATGATATCTTCCTTCTCCACCTTCCTGCTCAACGTCAGTTGCGATGTTCTTCCCAGCTGCACCGATTTATATTGCTATTTATCTATTGAACTGCTGCAAACCTTTATTGTACTTGTTATGTTTGAATTTATACAGAGAACCCTCTGTTTTGTACTGAAAATACCCCGTTTTCTGAGAAAAATATGCACATATATTGGTTTAGATGTGACATACACACTATAGCCACGAAATGGGTTAGCGGCCGCTATAGCCGGCGATAGAGGCTGTAGCGTTTGCACGAGCTAGCCGCTAATTACTTTAGCCCGCGATTTTAAACTTTGGTTAGAGCACGTAAACCCTCTAAACAAATTAAGGTTGAACCTAATGTTGCTATGGTGAAAGATCTCTTGGTCGATAATGTTGATGGGCATGTTATTTATTTCTGCGGTGAAGCTGCTAGAATTGCTAAACCCAACACTAAAGATAAGAATAAGCCTGTTGTTGGCATGCCTGTTGTCTCAGCTAAAATAGGAGATCATTGTTATCATTGCTTATATAAATTGGGTGCTAGTGTGAGTGCTATTCCATTTACCTTATATCAAGAAATTATGAGTGATACTGCACCTGCTCAGATATAGATTGATGTTACTATTAGACTTGCCAATAGGGATATGATTGCGCTTGAACTACGTCGGTATTTCCCCAAAGAGGAAGGAATGATGCGGCACAGCTTCGATAGGTATTTCCCTCAGTTATGAAACCAAGGTTATCCAACTAGTAGGAGAACCAAGAACACTATCTAAACTGTACCTGCACACAAAGTACAAATACTTGCAACCCAACGCGAAAAATGGGTTGTCAACCCCTTTCGGGTAACGGTGCCAGAAATTGTCAAGTTGACAGGATAAAAATTATGATAGATTGATAGATACAAATAACGGCAAATAAAACTCATCAAGGTATTTTTGGGTTTTTGATAATATAGTTCTGAAAATAAAATATGCAAATAAATAAAAAGGCAAATTGCAATATAGAACTGCAAATATATGATGGGAAAATAGACCTGGGGGCCGTATATTTAACTAGTGGCTTCTCTCAAGAAATAGCACATAGTGGGTAAACAAATTACTGTTGGGTAATTGATAGAACATCAAATAATTATGACGATATCCAGGCAATGATCATTATATAGACATCACGTCCAAGATTAGTAGACCGACTCATGCCTGCATCTACTACTATTACTCCACACATCGACCGCTATCCGGCATGCATCTAGTGTATTAAGTTCATGGAAAAAACGGAGTGATGCAATAAGAACGATGACATGATCTACATGAGATCTATTCATGTAGGAATAGCCCCATCTTTTTAGCCTTATAACACCGATATATGCATGTCTTGCTGCACCTTCTGTCACTGGGAAAGAACACCGCACGATCGAACCCATCACAAAGCACCTCTTCCCATGGCAAGAAAAATCAATCTAGTCGGCCTAAATAAACCAAAGATTCAAAGAAGAAATACGAGGCTATAAGTAATCATGCATATAAGAGATCGAAAACTCAAATAACTTTCATGGATATATAGATCTGATCATAAACTCAAAGTTCATCGGAATTCAAATAACACACCACAAAAAGAGTTATATCAAATAGATCTCCAAGAGACCACTGTATTGAGAATCAAAAAGAGAGAACAAGCCATCTAGCTAGTGACTACGGATCCGTTGTTCTTTGATGAACTACTCACGCATCATCGAAGAGGCACCAATGCGGACGATGAACACCTTTGTGTTGGTGTCTAGATTGGATCTCGTGGTTCTGGAACTTGCTGCGGCTGGAATTGTTTTTCGTCGACTCCCATAGGTTATCTGGAATATTTGGGTATTTATAGAGCAAAGAAGCGGTGCGGGAGGCCACCGAAGTGGAACAACCCACCGGGTCACGCCTGGGCTCCTTGGCGCACCCTGGGGGTTGTGCTCCCCTCGGCCCCCCTCTCTGGTACTTCTTTGTCTCATCTTGTGTCTTCTGGTCCAAATAATTCTCCGAAAAGTTTTGCTGGGGTTGGACTCTGTTTGGTACTGATATTCTGCAAAGTAAAAAACAAGCAAAAAAAGCAACTGGCGCTGGGCACTATGTCAATAGGTTAGTCCCAAAAAATGATATAAAGTTGCTATAAAATGATTGTAAAACATCCAAGAATGATAATATAACAACATGGAATAATAAAAAAATATAGATACATTGGAGATGTATCGACATCCCCGAGCTTAATTCCTGCCCGTCCTCGAGTAGGTAAATGATAAAAATAGAATTTTTGATGTGGAATGCCGCCTAACATGTTCATCACATATTCTTTTCTTTTGTAGCATGGACATTTGGAATTTTATATGGTTCAAAGCAATAGTCTAGTTTTGACATGAAGATTTAAATACTCAAGCATATCAACAAGCAACCATGTCTTTCAAAATATCAATACTAAAGAAAGTTATCCCTAGCCCATCATGCTCAATCAATGGTCCATTCATGAAATACACTGGCATATTAGCTACATCCAATGCTCAAGAATGATCATAGTGCCCCTTAATTGGTGATTTATAAGAGAAGATGGAGACCCAAATAAAATAAAATTTGCATAAAGTAAATTGGTAGGCCCTTCGCAGTGGGAAGTAGGGATTTGTAGAGGTGCCAGAGCTCAGAGCTTAAATTGAGAGATAATTTTTTTGAGAGGCATACTTTTCCCGTCAACAAAAATGACCGAGTAATTCCCAACACTTTCAATGCTAGATATATCAGAGGCGGCTCCCAAATAGAAAATAAAGTTTATTCCTTTTTCCACCATTGTTTCACAATCCATGGCTAGCCGTATCCACGGGTGCCTTCCATACCAACACTTTCCAAGGAATTTATTATTTGATAACATAAAGTAAATTCATTTTTCATTTCGGGACTAGGCATCCCTGTTACTACCGTACTCTCATGCAATGACAAGTGAATAAACACTCATCATTAGAATAACATATCTAGCATGGCAAATATTGGCCACCCCTGCCACTTCATGAGCGGTACGAGCACAAAAAAGGAAATTATTTTGAAAATTAGAGATGGCACTTACAAATTTGCTTAGAATGACACGTGAATACCACATATAGGGAGGTATGGTGGACTCATATGGCAAAAATGGGTTTAAGGATTTTGGAAGCACAAGTAGTATTTCTACTTAGTACAAGTGGAGGCTAGCAAAAGATTGAGAAGCAACCAACCAAGAAACGAAAAATCACATAAGTGAGCATTAAGCATAACTAACACCGAATAATGCACCACAAGTATGATATAATTTCATTGCATAAGTATTGACTTTCTTGCTTGCATAGGTGTAAGTGCATCTAGTGCCACCCCTAGTTGGTTTTTGAGTATTGACGACAAAGTTGGTTGAGGGACTAATGCGTTTGTGAGAATTGCAGGATAACGCAGGTTGTGTCCCTCATTGATTCGGTTTACCTACCGGAGATGACCCCTAAAAATGTATGAAGACATTGAAGACAATGGTGGTATGTGAAGATATTCACATTGAAGACTATGACATGAGAAGACATTGAGCGAAGACTATGGAGCGCGAAGGCTGTGTTGTTTTGTTGTTTCCTTTTCTTCTGTGTTGAGTCATAGGAACCACCGTACTGTTAAGTGGGGTCCAAGTGAACAAAGTCAGAGTGACTGAAGTGATGCTCAACCCAAATCCTATGTCATCGAGCGAAGACAATGAGAGCAAATCTTATCCAGAGCTGGATGAGTCATCTTTGCTTGTAGCCCAAGTAAAGTTGCCGTGTGTATTTGAAATCTGACCGCTGGAACACGTGTCAGTTCCTTAGTGACCCAGGGTCATTTCGGACATATCAGGTTGGGTTGCCTTGTGGCTATAAATAGCCCACCCCCTACACCATAAATTGGTGGCTGCTCAGAGTTAGTTTACGGCTTTTGTCGTTTTGAGAGCAACCCACCTCGAAGCCTTTGAGAGAGAAATCCTTGCGAGGACAAAGCCCAAACACCCAGAGCCAAAGAGTGTTAGGCATCACTGAAGTCTTTCTGTCTGTGTGATCTGAAGACTTATTACACTTGAGGACTGTGTATCCTCCAGCTGGTTAGGCGTCGCGTTCTGAGCATCCAAGAGTCATTGTGGATTGCCGGTGAACAAAGTCTGTGAAGGTTCGGAAGTCTACCTTGAAGACTTACTAGAGTGATTGGGCGAGGACTGTGTGTCCTTAGCTCAAGGGGAATAAGGTGAAGACACGGTCTTCTGAGTTGAATCTCAGCCTCCCTAACCAGACGTACAGTTGTCACAGCAACTGGAACTAGTCCAACAAATCCTGTGTCTTCAACAAGTGACTGGTTCTATCCCTTCCCTCCCTTTACTTTGAGTTTGTCTTCGTGAAGTCATTGCTTATTTGTCTTATCAGTTTGACTTCATTGCTTGACTACTATCGTTGATTGGTTTCATACTATCTTCCATCCTGATCCTTACTACCTAGCTGCTATTAGTCTTTGTACGTGCACATTATTGCATACTTGACTATGGCTTGCTTGTTGTAGTTTATCTTCCGATGCATATCAATTAGGTCATTTCTATTGCTTGTCTTCGAAACTTTCATGTTTTGAAGACTTTGATAAAAATCGCCTGTTGACCCCCCCTCTAGTCGATAACTAGCACTTTCAATTGGTATCAGAGCAAGGTACTCCCTTGTTCTGTGTGATTCGGTTTAACCACCTGGAGTCTAGCTATGTCGACTGCAGGGATAATCAAAGTCTCCGCTGCTTGTCCCGTGTTCGATGGAACTGAATATCCCTACTGGAAGAATAAGATGCGCATGCATCTTGAAGCCATTGATGTCGACCTCTGGTATGTCGTCAAGAACGGCGTTCCCAAAACTGGTGAAGGTGTCACCCCTACTGATGTCAAGAAGTTCATTCAACTGGACTCCACTGCAAAGAACGTCATCTATGGTCATATGACCAAAGGACAGTATGGCCGTGTGAGTGCTCTGGAAACGTCAAAGGTAGTCTGGGATTGGCTATCCAAGGTCAACGAAGGCGTCTCTACACAGAGAGACCAGAGGATCAGTGTTCTTCGCAATCTCTTCAACCGCTTCAAGAGAAACGACAATGAAAATGTCCAGCTCACGTTTGATCGCCTCACCGACATCACAAATGAGATTCAGGCTCTTGGCGCCATTGAGATTACGAAGCATGAAATCGTCAAGACACTACTGAGATCACTTGACAGCTCCTTTGACACCCTTGCCCTCATGATACAAGAACGCCCTGACTTCAAGATACTCGATCCGTCTGATATACTTGAGAGGCTCAACACACATGAGTTCCAGCTTTCTGAGAAAAGAGATATCTATGGTCCCAATTATGGCCGAACTCGCGCCTTGAAGGCAAAATTTGTTTCCTCATCTGAAGAAGAATCTGACTGTGGTTCTGATGATCCTGAAGACATTGGAAAGGAACTGGCCATGCTTGTGAAGAAGTTTCAGAAGTTCACCAACAAGAAAGGCTTCAGAAAATCTTCACGATCCAGCTCAAGGAATGATGAAGCTTCCACTCATGACAACAAGAAGAGAACATGTCACAAGTGCAAGAAACCTGGACACTATATCTCTGAGTGTCCACAGTGGGACAATGAGAAGAAGAATAAGAAGAGCAAGGAATATGATTCTGATGACAAGAAGAAGAAGAAATCTTCAAAGTCTTCTTCTAAGTCCTCATCAAGGTCTTCATCACATAAGAAGAGCTCATCTGGCAAGGCTCGTGCTTTTGTTGGCAAGGAAATTGTTTCAGAAGAGGAGTCTGCTTCTGAGGAGGCGGAGGTGGAGTCTGAAGAAGAGTCCGACCCTGGCGTTGCAAGTTTGGCGCTAGCCACAACCTATGTTGCCAAGTCCATCTTCAACACTGAAGACAATGACTTCCACACCAACGCTGAAGCTGATGACATGGACTATCCTGCTCCCACCTACTACTTCATGGCATGTGGTGCCAAGGGTATGACACCTCGTGCTTCAGAATGGATTATGGATAGTGGATGCACTAATCATATGACTGGTGATCGAAGTCTTCTCATGGACTCAACCTTATGTCCACCCGACAAGAGTCAAATCACATTTGTTGACACTAGTAAAAGCAAGGTATTGGATCTAGGTAGAGTTGCAATCTCAAAGGATCAACACATGGATAAAGTGATGCTTGTTGAATCCCTTGGGTTCAACTTAATGTTTGTCTCAATGCTTTGTGACTTGAACATGATTGTGCTATTCGGAAAATATCGTTGCCTTGTACTAATGGAATCTGACAAGTCCTAGTCTTTGAAGGGTATAGGAAAGATGATCTATACATGGTAGATTTCTCAGCAGGTCCACAGCTTGCCATATGTCTTCTTGCAAAAGCTTCAGAATGCTGGCTCTGGCATCGGAGGCTGGGGCATGCTGGCATGAGGAACTTACACACACTCGTCAAGAAGAAGCATGTCATAGGCATCGAAGGTGTCAAGTTCAAGAAAGATCATTTGTGTGGTGCCTGCGAAGCTGGAAAGATGACTAGGGCGAAGCACCCCTCGAAGACAATCATGATGACATCTCAACCCTTCGAGCTGTTACACATGGACTTATTTGGCCCTACTCACTACTCTACTCTCACAACAATAGCTTGTCTCTATGGCTTCGTCATTGTTGATGACTACTCAAGATATACATGGGTGCACATAATTCTCTACAAGAATGAAGTACAAGATGTCTTCAGACGATTCGCCAATCGAGCCATGAACAATTATGGCATCAAGATCAAGCATATCAGAAGTGATAACGACACTGAATTCAAGAATACCGGGCTTGATCTTTATCTGGATACATTGGGAATCACTCATGAGTTTTCTGCTCCATACACACCTCAGCAAAATGGCATTGTAGAGCGCAAGAACAGAACCCTCATTGAGATGGCTCGAACAATGCTCGATGAGTACAAGACACCAAGAAAGTTCTGGCCTGAAGCTATTGATACAGCATGTCACATCATCAACCATGTTTACGTCCACAAGCTTCTGGGAAAAACATCGTATGAGCTCCTTACTGGCAAGAAGCCAAATGTCAGCTACTTCAGAGTCTTTGGTGCTAGGTGCTGGATCAAGGATCCCCATCACAAGTCAAAATTTGCACCTAAAGCTCATGAAGGCTTCATGCTCGGTTATGGAAAGGACTCGCACTCTTACAGAGTCTTCAACCTCTTTCACTACAAATTCGTTGAAACTGTGGACGTGCGATTTGATGAAACCAATGGTTCACAACGAGAGCTCCTGCCAAGCACATTAGATGAAGCTCCTCCCAGCAAATCTATCAAGCTGATGGGAACTGGTGAAATGATGCCTTCTGAAGCACAGCCTGAAGAGGAACTTATCATTTCTGCACCAAACCAACCTGAAGACAATGCTCAGACCGAAGACAATCCTACCAATGATGACAATGATCAGCATGAGCAAGGTCTTCGTCCAGTTCATCCTCGTGTTGCAAATGAAGTACAAATTGAGAAGATAATTGATAGCATCAATGCACCTGGTCCACTTACTCGCTCAAGAGCAAACAGTTAGCAAATTTCTATGGGCATTTTTCATTTGTGTCAATATCAGAACCCAAGAAAGTTGCTGAAGCCTTTATGGAACCTGAATGGATTCAAGCCATGCAAGAAGAACTTCAATAGTTCAAGCTGAATAATGTTTGGGAACTTGTCAAGCGCCCTGACCCTCACAAGCATAACATTATTGGCACTAAATGGATATATCAAAACAAGCAAGATGAGCATGGTCAAGTCGTCAGAAACAAAGCACGTCTTGTGGCTCAAGGATATACTCAAGTTGAAGGAATTGACTTCGATGAAACATTTGCTCCTGTAGCAAGGCTTGAAGCTATTCGCATACTGCTAGCCTATGCTAATCACCACAACATCTTGCTATATCAAATGGATGTGAAGAGTGCATTACTCAATGGCAAGATTGAGGAAGAAGTGTACGTTGCTCAACCACCTGGCTTTGAAGATCCAAAACATCCTGATATGGTGTACAAACTAAACAAAGCACTGTATGGCCTCAAACAAGCTCCTCGCGCTTGGTCTGATACGATCAAAGACTTCCTGAAGAGCAAAGGCTTCAAACGTGGATCCCTCGATCCCACACTCTTCACGAAGACATATGATGGTGAACTGTTTGTGTGCCAAATATATGTGGATGCCATTATCTTCGGCTGCACCAACCTGAAGTATAGTGATGAGTTTGGATACATGATGCAAGAGCAATATCAGATGTCCATGATGGGTGAGCTGAAATTCTTCCTTGGTCTTCAAATTCGTCAGCAAAGGAATGGCATCTTCATATCTCAAGAAAAATATCTCAAAGACTATCTGAAGAAGTTTGGAATGCAAGATTGCAAAGGTTACACGACGCCAATGCCAGCCAAACACCATCTTGGTCCCGACGACAATGGTAAAGAGTTCGATCAAAAGGTATACCGCTCCATGATTGGTTCCTTACTTTACCTATGTGCATCTAGGCCAGATATTATGCTTAGTGTTGGCGTGTGTGCTCGATTCCAAGCGGCACCAAAGGAATCGCATCACTTAGCTGTGAAGCGAATTCTTAGATATTTGGCTTACACCCCAACACTCAGATTATGGTATCCAAAGGGCTCAAGATTTGATCTGGTTGGATTCTCGGATGCTGATTATGCTGGTGACAAGGTCGATCGCAAGTCTACATCAGGCACATGTCACTTTCTGGGACGATCGCTTGTCTGTTGGTCTTCAAAGAAGCAAAACTGTGTATCACTCTCAACTGCTAAATCTGAATACATTGCTGCTAGATCTTGCTGCGCTCAGCTTCTGTGGATGAAGCAAACTCTTAAGGACTATGGCATCAATCTGAAACAAGTCCCTCTCTTCTGCGACAACAAAAGCGCTATCAAGATTGCCAACAATCCAGTCCAGCACTCGAAGACAAAGAACATTGAAATTCGTCATCACTTTCTTAGAGATCATGTCATGAAGAAAGATATTGACATCATTCACGTCAACACTGAAGAGCAACTGGCAGATATCTTCACAAAGCCCTTGGATGAGAAAAGGTTTTGCAAGTTACGGTGTGAGCTAAATATCTTGGAATCCTCAAATGTCCTGTGATCAGGCACACATCCTAACACTTATGCATGTTGATGACTTAGATGTGCAACACACGAAGTAAAGTATATCTTCAATCAATGAATACTTACATTCTGAGTGTGAATATATTAACATGGAATTTGACTTCGGAGCGCCACGATAATTGTGCACCGTGTCTGGGTCTAATACTTCCTATACGGTGGGTAACGCCACCACCAATTTCTTGGTTTTGAAGTGTTTCACTCATGGCATTATTGTTGAATATCTTCGCATTTGGTTTGTCTTCAACTTTCAACTTATCTTCATGATTTACTTCACTATGTTGATTTGATTGCTCTCTCATATATATATACTAGGATTCTGTCCTCTACAACATTCACTTATAGCTATGTCTTCATTCGTGAATCTTTTGAACTAAGTGAATGTGATCGGACCCTAATCTCTCTATGCTTTCTATCTCAAACTCTATCTGTCCAAATCATATGCATTCTATTGAAACTGTCAAATGTCTTCTCTGCATCCTTGTCAGCAGAAGACACAGAGACAAACAATCAAGTCCTTTTAAATGATTCATCTTTATTGTTGAAATCCGGAGAAGCCGGAACAACCATCCGACAAACTTGGCGGGCGTGGGAACGTGGGACAACTCTGAGTATGTTGCATGCTTGCCACATGTCCCACGGATGTGAACAGGCAGGGGCACCTGCGTAATTGCACTATGCCGCACACCTACTTATAAATACGTGTGCCCTGCGGTCAAGAAAACCTTCTTCCACCTCTCCACCTCGTCAAAACCCTAGCGCCACTGCTAGCTCTCGACGACGCCGGCGACGAAGCGCTTAGCTGCCGCGACTTCTCCGACACCGTCCTCACGCCGGCCGCGGGCATCGTCCTCTCCGCCGCCGCCGTAGGTGTCCTTCCTCGCCAAGTTAGGGCACGGTGGATTGAACTACTCGGTCTTCTATTCATCCCATCTAGCAGTTCTTCGTGTGGTAAATATAACTCTATTTTTACCATCTTTTTGATCCTCAATGATTCATCCTATATACCAAAATTGGTTTCTGTCTACACAACGTTAGATCTATTCTGTCTGCATCTCATACTGCCTAGTATATTCACTTAAGCTTCATATATAGTTAGATTCCTCACTTGTACTTATTCACGGATTCATACAAATCTGGAACCAACTCTCAACATATAAGTGAATGTCTTTGCAACATGAGGTCAATGTCTTCAAACTGATTTATCTTCAAAATCTTCTGAGAATGCATATGACCTCTTCCCCTTCCCTCGCATCTGTAATGCTGTCACAGGTACATGTCCATGGGAGAATCCCTTGGTTCTCATAGTTTGCATTCGTTTGCAGAATTCTTACAACAACACATTAACTCTCCTGAAGCTAGTTCCTGTTTGACCAGCAAGCGAAAGCCCTTGAAGCCTTTGAACATATTGAAGCCATTCAGTTTGAAGTTCATGGCTGCAGAGAAATCAGTAAGGAAGGGTGTCAAAAGATTTGCCTGATGACCTCGCAGAAATCTACAAGATAGATCCTGAAGAGGATTATAATTAGCGCAAGACCCGAATCCAATGGATTCGACGCTATTGGGCTGAACAATGGTTCAAGTACAAGTTCATGACCCAGGAGTACGCTGAGAAAAATGCTATCAAAAGTCCTTGGGGTGATATTCTCTATCGAGGCCTTCCCCCCAAGAACAAAGCTGAAGCTATTGCACAAGAATTCTATCCTTGTATGGTCCGTGGACCACAGCCTGAAAATGCCGATCAATCAACATTGCTCTGGTGTCGTGACGATAATCTCTTCAAGGGTAACTTCCAGTATGCAAAGGCATCGGCAAAGGAAAACAAGAAGTCATGGGGATTAGACTTCAATCCTGGTCCCTCTGCTCCTCGTGATGACGGCACATGTGAAGCGGAAGAAAATGAAATCAACCCCTTCACGAACCTTGATGGCCTCATCTCATACATCTTGGTACAAGGTGCCAAAGTGGATCATTCTGATAATGATGCTGATACTGATGAAGCCCCAGCTCCTCCTTCAAGGCCGCAGAAGCCAAAGAAAATTAAGGCTTCACAATCAGCTGCACCTCCAAAAGCGTCACGTGTGAAGCCACTGGCCACTACACCTCCTGAAAGACAGTGTGCAGTCTGAAGATCTTTCACGCATATCCAAGAAGACGGAGAAGAAAAAGAAAATCATCAAGAGTACTGATCAGACATTTACTCCTGCTGCCATTCCGCGTGAAGAGCACATTGATCTGTCCAGCGATGACGATCTTGCAGATGATGCTCTTGAGCAACTGATCAAGAGCAAGGAAGAAGTAGAAATCTTCAATAATTTGCCTCTCTTTGACGTGGCAATCATCCATAACTTCATTGATGAGTGGTTTAACACACCAAATCTCAGCTTTGATGATTTGCAACTTCCCATTGGCCTCAGCATCTCCTTCAATGGCGCTATTGCTTCTGAGCTAGCTATTGCTCAGCGCATCGTCAAACTGAAGCAAAAGATTGACTATGGAAAGGCTCAGTTCAAGAAGCATGTGGCCAAGCTCAGCGTGCAAGATGTCAAAAACTTCAAGATCATGCTGCACGAGCTCAAAGAAGCCTTTCACAAGAAGCATGAAGAAGCTCGAGGCTCTCGTGAGCGCATGAAGAATCTGGCTGACAAGTGTGTGCTAGCCTACAATGAGGCTGAGAAGCGCAAAGCTCTTGATCGTTCTGGCATCCACCCCAGGATGGCTGCAAAGAAGAAGAAGCTATCAACTGTCCAACCTGCACCTTCAAGGCAGGATGAACCTCGCATAGTCTTCCCAAGCAGCATGACTGGCTCGAAGCCAAAAGCCATGTCAACCGCTTCAGAACAGAAGAAGACGAGGGCTGCAGAGGCAGAAGCAAGAAAAAGGAAACCCTCAGAAGCTTCTGATGCTGCTCCCTCCAAGAAGAAGCGCAAAACCAAGAAGAATCGGGCTACTCCCACAGAGCCCCTTGTTCTTGAACCTATCTCAGTGGTTCGCCCTACATCTCCAAATCAAGAACTACGAATGATTGTTCATGAGCCTGCTTCCACCGGGGCTCATGAAGCTGAAGACATTCCAGCAGCTGATCCCATCACTTCTGAAGACATTAGTCACCATGACAATGTTGAAGATGATGAAGTTCTTCCCCAGATTGAACACAACGTGGTATCATCGCCTATTCTCACGAACAGCGAAATCATCAGCATTGGTCGTCCTCTGACGCCAATTGCTCATGATGCATCATGGGCTGATCGCCCACAGCAACAAGACTCCCCCAGTACTCCCCAACAACAACAAGTCACACCATCTGTGCAAGTTGAAGAGGATGAGGGCCTACCTGTTGGGGAACGTAGTAATTTCATAAAAATTTCCTACGCACACGCAAGATCATGGTGATGCATAGCAACAAGAGGGGAGAGTAATGTCCATGTACCCTTGTAGACTGTAAGCGGAAGCGTTATGACAACGCGGTTGATGTAGTCGTACGTATTCACGATCCGACCGATCCAAGTACCGAACGTACGGCACCTCCGAGTTCAGCAAAACGTTCAGCTCGATGAAGATTCCCGGACTCCGATCCAGCAAAGTGTTGGGGATGATTTCCATCAGCACGACGGCGTGGTGACCATGATGATGTTCTACCGGCGCAGGGCTTCGGCTAAACTCTATGACGATATGACCGAGGTGGAATATGGTGGAGGGGGCACCGCACACGGCTAAGGAACGATCACGTAGATCAACTTGTGTCTCCTAGGGTGCCCCCTGCCCCCGTATATAAAGGAGGGAGGGGGGAGGTGCGGCTGGCCCCCTAGGGGTGCGCCTGGAGGAGTCCTACTCCCATCGGGAGTAGTACTCCCCCCTCTTGCCTTGGTGGAGAAGGAAAGGGGGGAGGGGAAAGAGGAAATGGGGGCGCCGCACCCCCTTCCTTGTCCTAGTCGGCTAGGAAGGGGGAGGGGGCACGCGGCCTGCCCTGGCCGGCCCTCCTCTTCTCCCTCATGGCCCACTAAGGCCCATTAACCCCCAGGAGTGTTCCGGTAACGCCCCGGTGTTCCGGTAAAATCCCGATTTCACCTGGAACCATTCCGATATCCAAATATAGGCTTCCAATATATCAATCGTTATGTCTTGACCATTTCGAGACTCCTCGTCATGTCCGAGATCACATCCGGGACTCCAAACAACCTTCGGTACATCAAAACTTATAAACTCATAATAAAACTGTCATCGTAACGTTAAGCGTGCGGACCCTACGGGTTCGAGAACTATGTAGACATGACCTAGAACTATTCTCATTCAATAACCAATAGCCAAACCTGGATGCTCATATTGGCTCCTACATATTCTGCGAAGATCTTCATCGGTCAAACCGCATAACAACATATGTTGTTCCCTTTGTCATCGGTATGTTACTTGCCCGAGATTCGATCGTCGGTATCCAATACCTAGTTCAATCTCGTTACTGTCAAGTCTCTTTACTCGTTACGTAATGCATCATTCCGTAACTAACTCATTAGCTACATTGCTTGTAAGGCTTATAGTGATGTGCATTACCGAGAGGGCCCAGAGATACCTCTCTGACAATCGGAGTGACAAAACCTAATCTCGAAATACGCCAACCCAACATGTACCTTTGGAGACACCTGTAGTACTCCTTTACAATCACCCAGTTACGTTGTGACATTTGGTAGCACCCAAAGTGTTCCTCCGGTAAACGGGAGTTGCATAATCTCATAGATACAGGAACATGTATAAGTCATGAAGAAAGCAATAGCAATATACTAAAATATCAAGTGCTAGGCTAACGGAATGCGTCATGTCAATCACATCATTGTCCTAATGATGTGATCCCATTAATCAAATGACAACACATGTCTATGGTTAGGAAACATAACCATCTTTGATTAATGAGCTAGTCAAGTAGAGGCATACTAGTGACTATATGTTTGTCTATGTATTCACACATGTATCATGTTTCCGGTTAATACAATTCTAGCATGAATAATAAGCATTTATCATGATATGAGGAAATAAATAATAACTTTATTATTGCCTCTAGGGCATATTTCCTTCAGTCTCCCACTTGCACTAGAGTCAATAATCTAGATTACACAGTAATGATTCTAACGCCCATGGAGTCTTGGTGCTGATCATGTTTTGCTCGTGGAAGAGGCTTAGTCAATGGGTCTGCAACATTCAGCTCCGTATGTATCTTGCAAATCTCTATGTCTCCCACCTAGACTTGGTCCCGGATGGAATTGAAGCGTCTCTTGATGTGCTTGGTCCTCTTGTGAAATCTGGATTCCTTTGCCAAGGCAATTGCACCAGTATTGTCACAGAAGATCTTCATTGGTCCCGATGCACAAGGTATGACACCTAGATCGGAAATGAACTCCTTCATCCAGACTCCTTCATTTGCTGCTTCCGAAGCAGCTATTTACTTCGCTTCACATGTAGATCCCGCCACGACACTTTGTTAGAACTGCACCAACTAACAGCTCCACCTTTTAATAAAAACACGTATCCGGTTTGCGATTTAGAATCGTCCGGATCAGTGTCAAAGCTTGCATCGACGTAACCATTTACCACTAGCTCTTTGTCACCTCCATATATGATAAACATATCGTTAGTCCTTTTCAGGTATTTTAGGATGTTCTTGACCGCTGTCCAGTGATCCACTCCTAGATTACTTTGGTACCTTCCTGCGAAGCTTATTGCTAAGCACACGTGAGGTCTGGTACACAGCATTGCATACATGATAGAGCCTATGGCTGAAGCATAGGGAACATCTTTCATGTTCTCTCTATCTTCTGCTGTGGTCGGGCATTGAGTTTGACTCAACTTCACACCTTGTAGTACGGGCAAAAACCCTTTCTTTGCCTGATCCATTTTGAACTTTTTCAAAACTTTATCAAGGTATGGGCTTTGTGAAAGTCCAATTAAGCATCTTGATCTATCTCTATAAATCTTGATGCCCAATATATAAGCAGCTTCACCGAGGTCTTTCATAGAAAAACTTCTATTCAAGTATCCCTTTATGCTATCCAAAAATTGTATATCATTTCCAATTAATAATATGTCATCTACATATAATATCAAAAATGCTACAGAGCTCCCACTCACTTTCTTGTAAATACATGCTTCTGCAAAAGTCTGATTAAACCATATGCTTTGATCACACTATCAAAGCGTTTATTCCAACTCCGAGATGCTTGCACCAGTCCATAAATGGATCGCTGGAGCTTGCACACTTTGTTAGCACCTTTTGGATCAACAAAACCTTCTGGCTGCATCATATACAACTCTTCTTCCAGAAATCCATTCAAGAATGCAGTTTTGACATCCATTTGCCAAATTTCATAATCATAAAATGCAGCAATTGCTAACATGATTCGGACAGACTTAAGCATCGCTACGGGTGAGAAAATCTCATCGTAGTCAACCCCTTGAACTTGTCGAAAACCTTTTGCAGCAAGTCGAGCTTTATAGACAGTTACATTACCATCAGCGTCAGTCTTCTTCTTAAAAATCCATTTATTCTCAATGGCTTGCCGATCATCGGGCAAGTCAACCAAAGTCCATAATTCTCATACATGGATCCCATCTCAGATTTCATGGCCTCTAGCCATTTTGCGGAATCTGGGCTCATCATCACTTCCTCATAGTTCGTAGGCTCATCATGGTCAAGTAACATGACTTCCAGAATAGGATTACCGTACCACTCTGGTGCGAATCTTACTCTGGTAGACCTATGAGGTTCAGTAGCAACTTGATCTGAAGTTTCATGATCAATATCATTAGCTTCCTCACTGATTGGTGTAGTTGTCAGAGGAACCGGTTCTTGTGATGAACTACTTTCCAATAAGGGAGCAGGTACAGTTACCTCATCAAGTTCTACTTTCCTCCCACTCACTTCTTTCGAGAGAAACTCCTTCTCTAGAAAAGATCCGAATTTTGCAACGAAAATCTTGCCTTCAGATCTGTGATAGAAGGTGTACCCAACAGTCTCTTTTGGGTATCCTATGAAGACACATTTCTCCAATTTGGGTTTGAGCTTATCTGGTTGAAGTTTCTTCACATAAGCATCACAGTCCCAAACTTTAAGAAACGACAACTTTGGTTTCTTGCCAAACCACAGTTCATGAGGCGTCGTCTCAACGGATTTTGATGGTGCCCTATTTAACATGAATGCGGCCGTCTCTAAAGAATAACCCCAAAACGATAGCGGTAAATCAGTAAGAGACATCATAGATCGCACCATATCTAGTAAAGTACGATTACGACGTTCGGACACACCATTTCGTTGTGGTGTTCCGGGTGGCGTGAGTTGCAAAACTATTCCACATTGTTTCAAATGTAAACCAAACTGGTAACTCAAATATTCTCCTCCATGATCAGATCGTAGAAATTTTATTTTCCATTTACGATGATTTTCCACTTGACTCTGAAATTCTTTGAACTTTTCAAATGTTTCAGACTTGTGTTTCATTAAGTAGATATACCCATATCTGCTCAAATCATCTGTGAATGTGAGAAAATAACGATACGCGCCGCGAGCCTCAACATTCATTGGACCACAAACATCAGTATGTATGATTTCCAACAAATCAGTTGCTCGCTCCATAGTTCCAGAGAACGGCGTTTTAGTCATCTTGCCCATGAGGCACGGTTCGCAAGTACCAAGTGATTCATAATAAAGTGATTCCAAAAGCCCATCAGTATGGAGTTTCTTCATGCGCTTTACACCGATATGACCTAAACGGCAATGCCACAAATAAGTTGCACTATGATTATCAACTTTGCATCTTTTTGTTTCAACACTATGAATATGTGTATCACTACTATCGAGATTCAATAAAAATAGACCACTCTTCAAGGGTGCATGACCATAAAATATATTACTCATATAAATAGAACAACCATTATTCTCTGACTTAAATTAATATCCGTCTCGCATCAAACAAGATCTAGATATAATGTTCATGCTCAACGCTGGCACCAAATAACAATTATTTAGGTCTAAAACTAATCCCGATGGTAGATGTAGAGGTAGCGTGCCAACTGCGATCACATCGACTTTGGAACCATTTCCCACGCGCATCGTCACCTCGTCCTTAGCCAATCTTCGCTTAATCCGTAGTCCCTGTTTAGAGTTGCAAATATTAGCAACAGAACCAGTATCAAATACCCAGGTACTACTGCGAGCATTAGTAAGGTACACATCAATAACATGTATATCACATATACCTTTGTTCACTTTGCCATCTTATCCACCAAATACTTGGGGCAGTTCCGCTTCCAGTGTCTAGTCTGCTTGCAGTAGAAGCACTCAGTCTCAGGCTTAGGTCTAGACTTAGGTTTCTTCTCTTGAGCAGCAACTTGTTTGTTGTTCTTCTTGAAGTTCCCCTTCTTCTTCCATTTGCCCATTTTCTTGAAACTGGTGGTCTTGTTAACCATCAACACTTGATGCTCCTTCTTGATTTCTACCTCCGCGGCTTTTAGCACTGCAAAGAGCTCGGGAATAGTCTTGTCCATCCCTTGCATATTATAGTTCATCATGAAGCTCTTCTAGCTTGGTGGCAGTGATTGAAGAATTCTGTCAATGACACTATCATCAGGAAGATTAACTCCCAGTTGAATCAAGTGATTATTATACCCAGACATTTTGAGTATGTGTTCACTGACAGAACTATTCTCCTCCATCTTGCAGCTATAGAACTTATTGGAGACTTCATATCTCTCAATCCGGGCATTTGCTTGAAATATTAACTTCAACTCCTGGAACATCTCATATGCTCCATGATGTTCAAAATGTCGTTGAAGACCTGGTTCTAAGCCGTAAAGCATGGCACACTGAACTATCGAGTAGTCATCAGCTTTGCTCTGCCAGACGTTCTTAACGTCGTCAGTTGCATCAGCAGCAGGCCTGGCACCCAACGGTGCTTCCAGGACGTAATTCTTCTATGCAACAATGAGGATAATCCTCAGGTTACGGAGCCAGTCCGTGTAATTGCTACTATCATCTTTCAACTTTGCTTTCTCAAGGAATGCATTAAAATTCAACGGAACAACAACACGAGCCATCTATCTACAACAAACATAAACAAGCAAAATACTATCAGGTACTAAGTTCATGATAAATTTAAGTTCAATTAATCATATTACTTAAGAACTCCCACTTAGATAGACATCCCTCTAATCCTCTAAGTGATTACGTGATCCATATCAACTACACCATGTCCGATCGTCACGTGAGATGGAGTAGTTTCAACAGTGAATATCAATATGTTGATCATATCTACTATATGATTCACGCTCGACCTTTCGGTCTCCGTGTTCCGAGGCCATATCTGTTATATGCTAGGCTCGTCAAGTTTAACCTGAGTATTCCGCGTGTGCAACTATTTTGCACCCGTTGTATTTGAACGTAGAGCCTATCACACCCGATCATCATGTGGTGTCTCAGCACGAAGAACTTTCGCAACGGTGCATACTCAGGGAGAACACTTCTTGATAATTTAATGAGAGATCATCTTAAAATGCTACCGTCAATCAAAGCAAGATAAGATGCATAAAGGATAAACATCACATGCAATCAATATAAGTGATATGATATGGCCATCATCATCTTGTGCTTGTGATCTCCATCTTCGAAGCATCATCGTGATCACCATCGTCACTGGCGCGACACCTTGATCTCCATCGTAGCATCGTTGTCATTACGCCATCTATTGCTTCTACGACTATCGCTACCGCTTAGTGATAAAGTAAAGCAATTACAGGGTGTTTGCATTTCATACAATAAAACGACAACCATATGGCTCCTGCCAGTTGCCGATAACTTTGGTTACAAAACATGATCATCTCATACAATAAAATATAGCATCACGTCTACCATATCACATCACAACATGCCCTGCAAAAACAAGTTAGACGTCCTCTACTTTGTTGTTGCAAATTTTACGTGGCTGCTACGGGCTTAGCAAGAACCGTTCTTACCTACGCATCAAAACCACAACGATAGTTCGTCAAGTTAATGATGTTTTAACCTTCGCAAGGACCAGGCGTAGCCACACTTGGTTCAGCTAAAGTGAGAGAGACAGACACCCGCCAGTCACCTTTAAGCACGAGTGCTCGTAACTGTGAAACTAGTCTTGCGTAAGCATGCGCGTAATGTCGGTCCGGGCCGCTTCATCTCACAATACCGCTGAGACAAAGTATGACATGCTGGTAAGCAGTATGACTTGTATCGCCCACAACTCACTTGTGTTCTACTCGTGCATATGACATCTACGCATAAAACCTGGCTCGGATGCCACTGTTGGGGAACGTAGTAATTTCATAAAACTTTCCTACGCACACGCAAGATCATGGTGATGCATAGCAACGAGAGGGGAGAGTAATGTCCATGTACCCTCGTAGACCGTAAGTGGAAGCGTTATGACAATGCGGTTGATGTAGTCGCACGTCTTCACGATCCGACCGATCCAAGTACCGAACGTACGGCACCTCCGAGTTCAGCACACGTTCAGCTCGATGACGATCCCCGGACTCCGATCTAGCAAAGTGTCAGGGATGAGTTCCATCAGCACGACGGCGTGGTGACGATGATGATGTTCTACCAGCGCAGGGCTTTGCCTAAACTCCGCGACGATATGACCGAGGTGGAATATGGTGGAGGGGGCACCGCACACGGCTAAGGAACGATCACGTAGATCAACTTGTGTCTCCTAGGGTGCCCCCCTGCCCCCGTATATAAAAGAGAGAGGGGGGAGGTGCGGCCGGCCCCCTAGGGGTGCGCCTGGAGGAGTCCTACTCCCATCGGGAGTAGGACTCCCCCCTCTTGCCTTGGTGGAGAAGGAAAGGTGGGAGGGGAAAGAGGAAAGGGGGGCGCCGCCCCCCCCTTCCTTGTCCTATTCAGACTAGGAAGGGCGAGGGGGCGCGCCGCCTGCCCTGGCCGGCCCTCCTCTTCTCCCTCATGGCCCACTAAGGCCCATTAACCCCCGGGAGGGTTCCGGTAACCCCCCGGTGTTCCGGTAAAATCCCGATTTCACCCGGAACCATTCTGATATCCAAATATAGGCTTCCAATATATCAATCTTTATGTCTCGACCATTTCGAGACTCCTCGTCATCTCTGAGATCACATCCGAGACTCCGAACAACCTTCGGTACATCAAAACTTATAAACTCATAATAAAACTGTCATCGTAACATTAAGCGTGCGGACCCTACGGGTTCGAGAACTATGTAGACATGACCTAGAACTATTCTCGGTCAATAACCAATAGCGGAACCTGGATGCTCATATTGGCTCCTACATATTCTACGAAGATCTTTATCAGTCAAACCACATAACAACATACGTTGTTCCCTTTGTCATCGGTATGTTACTTGCCCGAGATTCGATCGTCGGTATCCAATACCTTGTTCAATCTCGTTACTGGAAAGTCTCTTTACTCGTTACGTAATGCATCATTCCGTAACTAACTCATTAGCTACATTGCTTGCAAGGCTTATAGTGATGTGCATTACCGAGAGGGCCCAGAGATACCTCTCCGACAATCGGAGTGACAAAACCTAATCTCGAAATACGCCAACCCAACATGTACCTTTGGAGGCACCTGTAGTACTCCTTTATAATCACCCAGTTATGTTGTGACGTTTGGTAGCACCCAAAGTGTTCCTCCGGTAAACGGGAGTTGCATAATCTCATAGTTACATGAACATGTATAAGTCATGAAGAAAGCAATAACAATATACTAAACGATCAAGTGCTAGGCTAACGGAATGGGTCATGTCAATCACATCATTCTCCTAATGATGTGATCCCATTAATCAAATGACAACACATGTCTATAGTTAGGAAACATAACCATCTTTGGTTAATGAGCTAGTCAAGTAGAGGCATACTAGTGACTATATGTTTGTCTATGTATTCACACATGTATCATGTTTTCGGTTAATACAATTCTAGCATGAATAATAAACATTTATCATGATATGAGGAAATAAATAATAACTTTATTATTGCCTCTAGGGCATATTTCCTTCACTACCTACTCCATCTCCCAAGGCGTCGCCTGTATTACAAAGGCTTCGCAAAGGACCAAGGCATCAAGTCCCTCTTCCGAGCGTTCTAGAAGGAGAAGTGCACCACCAACCTATTGCACGTCAAGTGTTTTCAGAAGCCACTCCAACTGTGAATGTCTCCGTGTCTGAAGCCCAAGCTGCTGAAGACAATCTGGCTGCATCAGCCGATGACGAACATCAAGAAGAACGTGTCCCTACTCCCCCCATTCCTGAAGAAGCTGTTCCTAAAGTGAACGTGCCCGTACCAGACCCTCCAGCTCAACAAGTGGAGGTTGAAAACGTTGAGGCTGCCACCACTAACACGAATGAAGCCTATGACGTAGTCATGGCTGAAGCTAATGTGGAGCCTGCACCAAGCAACATGCCAGAAGTCAATGCTGCAACTGCTCCTGAAGCTTCTGCCACTTTTGCTGCCACTGCTCATGTTCCGCCACCAAGGCCCTATACAATTGAGCAAGCTTACAACCATGGCGAGCTAATCACAATAAGATGGCCCGTTCTGGTCCCTTCGCCTAATGTCTTTGGTCCTCAGTTTGATTATCACATTGAGCATAGGCCTCAGGTCCAGAAACCAAAGCCAAGACTGCCAAGGTTTCCAGGTACTGCCATATCTGTCGGGTCCTTCAATGCAAATGGCTTCAAAAGCCACAACACCTTCTTTGACAGCTCAAAGAGCCCTTACTCAAGGCCAAGAATATCATCTGATCGTTTCTTGAGTCATCAGCAACGAAGCTATTACTCCTGTGTTCTATATGATCAAGGGCGCATTTTCCCTCATATGCGCCTCGACACTGAAGCCATTGCTGGACTGCCATGCTTAGAAGAAGCACTTGACTACTTTCGTGATGCTGGTCTGCTCAGCTTTGTGACAGACAAAGAACATTGGAATGAAGAACTTTTGCTTCAATTCTATGCTACCCTCCACATTCGCGGGTACATTAGGGATACAAAAACGTGGGTTCTCGAGTGGATGACTGGAAATGTTCATCATGAAGCCAAAGGTCTTGACATCATTGAGCTTACATGCCTATCCACTCCCGGAAAGCTGTACGAACCTGGTTGTCAAAACCACCGCAATGCTTTGGAGAGCATCTTCCACAAGCCAGAACCCAACATGAGCCAGATGTTGAGCATGATGAAGCCATTGCCACATGACGCTGAATAACCAAAGGAGTTCTTTGTTGATGACCTTGAGTATCTGCCGCGCACCATATATCACATCATCAGGCGGACTCTATGGCCTATCAAAGGACATTCATCAGCTGCAAAACTTGAAGGAGCCATGAAGACATTAGTCTTTTACATCCTTAATGGCATCAACTTCAATGCACAAGATTTCTTCCTCAGGCAACTGGCTGCATCTAGATCTGACCTTTTTGGCATGAAATTCTATGCTCCATGGGTCATGCGCCTCATCAAGCTATACTCTGCTATCAACTATCGGCCCTCTGCTCGCAATCATGTGATCTTTCTACCAGAGGTTGATATGTCAGTTGAAGCCATATACCCTGAGCCTGCCAAGAAGCCTCTTTGTCTTCAAAATGCTGAACACCAAAGCTTCACTCAGCCTATGGAAGGAGTCCAAGCTGTAACTCGTGTCTATCCGATGGCTGGAAACACTCATCTGCCTCATCGTGCACCAACTGAAGCTACTGAGAGCACAATTGCTCAAAGGCCAAAGAAGCGCTCTCGGGTCCTAAATGACCAAGAACTTCTTGTGGTACTGCATCAGAAACAAGACAAGCATCACTTTTGGCTCAAGCGTCAGATGCAAACTCTCTTGGTGGATGTAAATCGCATTCGAAATCTTGCCACCAAGAATGCATTTTTCACTCACGAAACCTGTCGGCGATCATGGAAGAGTTTGACCCTGCTCAGTGCTGAAGCAGATCTTCAAGACGATGGCTTCACTGAATGATTCATGTTTTACTCCACTCCTACACGGAATGCTGTCTGACAACGAACTCCATCCCTTGAAGGCTCTGACTATTCTTCCTCCGCGGCAACTGTGAATGCTAACGTGATCGATGATGAAGACGATGCTACTTCACGACCCCCTACTTCTGCACGCATCGACACTGCACCAAGTTCGTCTGCACCGCCAAACAACAATGACAACCCTGCTGCTTCAACTACTCCTCATGAGGACAAGTAGATGCTCTATGTGTTCAAACCTTTTTGGTCATTACTAACAAAAGGGGGATAAGCATATGAGTTTGATTGTCTTCAAGCGGGTTCATATGGGCGGTTGCTTTATATTTTGCCTAGTGGTTACAACTCTTGCTTTTGATACATTTCGTTCATTGAGTTGTAACACTTAAACTCGATGGTCGTCTGCTACTTATTTGCTCTTTCATGTGCGATGATAACTTCCGCACTTAGATCATTCCGCACTTAGATCATTCTGCAGACGTCCATTTTCCATTATGCATGTCATTCTTTAAGTTATATCATTTCATGCATGATGAATTATCTTCATAAGTTGAAGAGGATCTCCATAAGTACAACCTGCCATGTGCATTTGCATTCCAAAAGCAAATTACTTATATGCACATCTTCAGGGGGAGCCCTTGCCACTTATGAAGACAATACCCTATCCTTTACAATTTCACATACTTCATTCCCGTTGAAAACTTCAACCAGTTTGTCATCAATCACCAAAAATGGGGAGATTGTAAGTGCATCTAGTTCCACCCCTAGTTGGTTTTGGAGTATTGACGACAAAGTTGGTTGAGGGAGTAATGCGTTTGTGAGAATTGCAGGATAACGCAGGTTGTGTCCCTCATTGATTTGGTTTACCTACCGGAGATGACCCCTAAAAACGTATGAAGACATTGGAGACAATGGTGGTATGTGAAGATATTCACATTGAAGACTATGACATGAGAAGACATTGAGCGAAGACTATGGAGCGCGAAGACTGTGTTGTTTTGTTTTTTCCTTTTCTTCTGTGTTGAGTCATAGGAACCACCGTACTGTTAAGTGGGGTCCAAGTGAACAAAGTCAGAGTGACTGAAGTGATGCTCAACCCAAATCCTATGTCATCGAGCGAAGACAATGAGAGCAAATCTTATCCAGAGCTGGATGAGTCAGCTTTGCTTGTAGCCCAAGTAAAGTTGCCTTGTGTGTTTGAAATCTAACCATTGGAATACGTGTCAGTTCCCTAGTGACCTAGGATCATTTCGGACATATCAGGTCGGGTTGCCTTGTGGCTATAAATACCCCACCCCCTACACCATAAATTGGTGGCTGCTCAGAGTTAGTTTATGGCTTTTGTCGTTTTGGGAGCAACCCACCTCGACGCCTTTGAGAGAAATCCTTGCAAGGACAAAGCCCAAACACCCAGAGCCAAAGAGTGTTAGGCATCACTGAAGTCTTTCTGTCTGTGTGATCTGAAGACTTATTACACTTGAGGACTGTGTATCCTCCAGCCGGTTAGGCGTCGTGTTCTGAGCATCCAAGAGTCATTGTGGATTGCCGGTGAACGAAGTCTGTGAAGGTTCGGAAGTCTACCTTGAAGACTTACCAGAGTGATTGGGCGAGGACTGTGTGTCCTTAGCTCGAGGGGAATAAGGTGAAGACGCGGTCTTCTGAGTTGAATCTCTGCCTTCCTAACCATACGTACAGTTGTCACAGCAACTGGAACTGGTCCAACAAATCCTGTGTCTTCAACAAGTGACTGGTTCTATCCCTTCCCTCCCTTTACTTTGAGTTTGTCTTCGTGAAGTCATTGCTTATTTGTCTTATCAGTTTGACTTCATTGCTTGACTACTATCATTGATTGGTTTCATACTATCTTCCATCCTGATCCTTACTACCTAGCTGCTATTAGTCTTTGTATGTTCACATTATTGCATACTTGACTATGGCTTGCTTGTTGTAGTTTATCTTCCGCTGCATATCAATTAGGTCATTTCTATTGCTTGTCTTCGAAACTTTCATGTTTTGAAGACTTTGATAAAAATCGCCTATTCACCCCCCTCTAGTCGATAACTAGCACTTTCAATAGGGAGTCACAAACCTTAACACCAATATTCTTACTAAAGCACAATTACTCACCAACATTACTCCCATGTCACTATCATCATATCTCAAAACTATTGCAAAGAATCAAGTTTATTTTGTCCAATGATCTTCATGAAAGTTTTGATTATATCCCTCTTGAATATCTATCACTTTGGGACTAGTTTCATATATTGCAATTGCTTTTGATAAGCTCAAACAAATTTAAGTGAAGAACATGAGCATAAAAAATTTCATCTCTCAGAATAATATAAGTGAAGGATGAGAGAATTTTCTTCAAAGTTACAAAAGCACACCATGCTCAAAAAAAGATATAAGTGAATAACTAGAGCAATTCCATAGCTCAAAAAAAAATAAAAAACTGAAGCATAAAGAGAAATTCTAATAAATCATAACATAATTTTGGCTCTCTCAAATAGGTGTGTCCAGCAAGGATTCTTGTGACAAACTAAAAAGCAAAGACTCATATAATACAAGACGCTCCAAGCAAAACTCATGATATGTGACGAATAAAAATATAGGTCCAAGTAAAATTCCTATGGTTGTTAGAAGAAAGAGGGGATGCCACTCTTGGCATCCCCAAGATTAGTTGCTTGTTTCTCCTTTATTATTATCTTGGGGTGCCATGGGGCATCCACAAGCTTAGGCTCTTGCTACTCCTTATTCCTTCATCCATCGTGATATCACCCAAAACTTGAAAACTTCAATCACACAAGACTTAACAAAACCTTCGTGAGATCCGTAAGTATAAGAAAACCAATATTTACTTTAGGTACTATTACAAACCCATTCTTATTTTACTATTGCATTACATCTATTGTATTCTAACTTTCCCATGGCTTATACCCTCGATACAATCCATAGAATCATCAAAATAAGCACATAATGCAGAGAAAAGAGAATCTGCCAAAAACAGAACAATCAGTAAAGATGCAAATTGATCTCATAGTTCTATAACTCAAAAAATTCTGAAAAGGTAGGACAACATAATAAATTTGTATATCAATGTTTTGTAAAAAATTCAAGGCAAAATCACGTTTGTGTGATTTATGCATATTATTGTACTGGGCGCAAAAGATTCTGTTTTTCACCAAGATCAAATCAACTATGAGCCAACATGATCCCAAAGGTTTAGCTTGGCACAAAAACTAATTAAAACAGTAGCATAATTGTGCAAACACCCAGAAACAGAAAGAAAAAAGGTGAAAATAAATTTTATTCATTGGGTTGCTTCCCAAGAAGCGCAATCGTTTTACGCCCCTAGTTAGGCATAATGCATAAATTCAAGTATTGTCATCTTTAGTTTTTGATCCATAGGTTGCTCTCATGATTGATTTATATGTTGTCCTAATTCTTGTTCTAGGAAAGTGTTCCATACCCTTTCTTTGTGGAAATTGATACTTAATATTGCCTTCTTTCATATCAATCACGACACCTATTGTGCGTAAAAACATTCTACCAAGAATAATTGGACAAGATGGATTGCAATCAATATCAAAAACAATAAAATTTATGGGCACATAATTCCTATTTGCAAGAATAAGAACATCATTAATTCTTCCCAAAGGCTTTTTAATAGTAGAATCCGCCAAGTGCAAATTTAAAGAACACTCTTCAATATCGGTAAGACCAAGCACATCACATAAAGATTTCAGATGGGGAAACACTAGCACCCAAATCACATAAAGCAAAACACTCATAATTTTTATTCTTGTAGGTTCCCATTCATCATGTAATTTTCTAGGAATTGAAACTTCGAATTCCAACTTTTCTTCAAAATCTTTCATCATGGCATCAACAATATGTTTAGTAAAAGCTTTATTTTGTTCATAAGCATGAGGTGAATTTATCATGGATTGCAACAAAAGAAATACATTCAATCAAACAGAAACTATCATAATTAAAGTCTTTGTAATCCAAAAGAGTGGGCACATCACTAGTTAAAGTTTTGACCTCTCCAAGCCCACTTTTATCAATTTTTTCATCAAGATTTTCACCCTCCGAATTATCGAAATGCCTTCTAGCTAAAGTTGACTCTTATCCAATCCCTTTATCATCAATTTTATTTTTACTAAACAAGGAATCAACAGAAGAAACACTAATCACTTTAAGATATTCATAATTTTTATGAAAGCAATCACTAGAAAACGCTCTTTCTAAAAATTCTCTTATAGCTCTTAGCATATTGTTTCTTTTCTTACTTTCATCCTTAGAAATATATAGAGATTTAATTGATTCATCAACCTTGGGCACAAAAATTTTCGACTTGAGATTTCTACATCATGAGAAATTCTATCAATACTTATAGACATATCATCAATCTTATTCAACTTTTCTTCTATCAAAGTATTGAAAGCCTTTTGAGTAGTGATAAACTCTTTAATATTATTATCAAGATTAGAGGGATTTCTATTATTATTTTAAGAAGAGTTACCATAGGAATTACCATAATTATTAGAAGAATTCCAGGAAAAGGCCTAGGATTAAAATTACCTCTATAAGCATTGTTATTGAAGTTGTTTCACAAGATAAAATTCACATCTACGACATCACTATTTTTCTCAATCAAAGTAGACAAAGGCACATCGTTAAGATCAATAGGAGCACTTTTACTAGCAACCATTTTCATAAGAGCATAAACTTTTTCACTCAAAGAATTAATTTCTTCAACCGAATTAACTTCTTTCGGTATGCCATTGTGAATAATTTGCCATGATAGTATCTAGCAATTTAGTAGCTTCACCCAAATTAATTTCCATAAAAAAGTGCCACCTGCAGCAGAATATAAAAGATTTCTAGAGACAAAATTCAATCCCTCATACATTTTTTGTATGATCATCCAAAGATTTAAACCATGAGTAGGACAATTTCTTAGAATTAATTTCATTCTTTCCCAAGATTGTGCGACATGTTCACGATCAAGTTGCTTGAAATTCATGATCTGAGTTCTAAGGGAAATAATTTTCGCGGGCGGAAAATACTTAGTAATAAAAGCATTTTTGCACTTATCCCAAGAATCGATATTATTACGAGGCAAAGAAGAAAAACAAATTTGTGCATGATCCCTCAAAGAGAAAGGAAATAATTTCAACTTCACAATATCATTGTCCACATCTTTTTTCTTTTGCATATCACACAATTCTACGAATGTGTTTAGATGGGATGCGACATCCTCATTAGGAGTACCAAAAAACTGATCTTTCATAACAATATTCAACAAAGCGGCTTAAATATCACAAGATTCCACACTAGTGGTGGGAGGAACAACCGGAGTGCTAATAAAATCATTGTTATTGGTATTGGAAAAATAACACAACTTGGTGTTTTCTTGAGTCATCGGGACTACGCAAACAAGATTACAAACAGATCTGACGAGAAAAAGGCGAACGAAAAAGAGGGTGAATAAAACGTCAAATTTTTGTGAAGTGGGGGAGATGAAAACGAGAGGCAAATGGCAAATAATCTAAATTGCAAGGAGATGAGATTTGTGATTAGGAACCTGATAGACGTTAATGATGTATCCCCGGCAACGACGCCTGAAATTTGTTTTGATTGTGCTTGAAATACGTCGATATTTCCCCAAAGAGGAAGGGATGATGCATCACAACTTCGGTAGGTATTTCCCTCAGTTATGAAACCAATGTTATCGAACCAGTAGGGGAACCAAGCAACACTATGTAAACGGTACGTGCACACAGAGAACAAATACTTGCGACCCGGCATGAAAAATGGGTTGTCAATCCATTTCGGGTAATGGTGCCAGAAATTGTCAAGTTGATGGGATAAAAATTATGATAGATTGATAGATGCAAATAACGGCAAATAAAACTCAGTGAGGTATTTTTGGGTTTTTGATAAAATAGATCTGAAAATAGAAGATGCAAATAAAGAAAAGGCAAATATCAATATAGATCTGCAAATATATGATGGGAAAATAGACCCGGGGCCCGTAGATTTCACTAGTGGCTTATCTCAAGAAATAGCACAAGGTGGGTAAACAAATTACCGTTGGGCAATTGATAGAACATCAAATAATTATGACAACAGGCAATGATCATTATATAGGCATCACTTAAGGAAATATGCCCTAGAGGCAATAATAAAGTTGTTATTTTATATTTCCTTATTTCATGATAAATATTTATTATTCATGCTAGAATTGTATTAACGGGAAACTTGATACATGTGTGGATACATAGACAAAATACCGTGTCCCTAGTAAGCCTCTACTAGACATGTGTTGTCATTTGATGAATGGGGTCACATCATTAGGCTAATTATGTGATGGACAAGAGCTATCTGTTAGCATAGCATATTGATTGTTAAGTTTTATTGCTATTGCTTTCTTCATGTCAAATACATATTCCTTCGACTATGAGATTATGCAACTCCCAGATACCGGAGGAGTGCCTTGTGTGCTATAAAACATCACAACGTAACTTGGTGATTATAAAGATGCTCTACATGTATCTCTGAAGGTGTTTGTTGGGTTGGCATAGATCGAGATTAGGATTTATTACTCCGAGTATCGAAGAGGTATCTCTGGGCCCTCTCGGTAATTCACATCATAAGAAGCCTTGCAAGCAAAGTGACTAATGAGTTAGTTGTAGGATGATGCATTACAGAACGAGTAAAGAGACTTGCCGGTAACGAAATTGAACTAGGTATAAAGATACCGACGATCGTATCTCGGGCAAGTAACATACCAATGGACAAAGGGAATAACATATGTTGTCATAACGGTTCGACCGATAAAGATCTTCAGAATATGTGGGAGCCAATATGAGCATCCAGGTTCTGCTATTGGTTATTGACAAGAGAAGTGTCTCGGTCATGTCTACATAGTTCTAGAATCCATAGGGTCACACACTTAACGTTTGTTGATGCTACAGTAGTATTAGGATATTTGATGAGTGGTAGCCAAATGTTGTTCGGAGTCCTGGATAAGATCGCGGACGTCATGAGGAGTCTCGGAATGGTAAAGAGGTAAAGATTTATATATGGGAAGTCATATTTTGGGTTCCGGAAAAAGGTGCAGTTTTTTCGGAATTGTACCGGGAAGCTTCTAAAAGGTTCCGGAGGATTTTGGAGGGGTCCGGAAGTCCGCAATTGTACCTTCTCTCAATTTGGAAAGTAGCTCATCTGAGAAATCTGTTCCCGTGATGCCTACACCAACTAGAGAGGAAGCTAATGATGATGATTATCAAACTTCAGATCAAGTTACTATTGAACCTCGTAGGTCAACCAGAACACGATTGACACTAGAGTGGTACGGTCATCCAGTTCTGGAGGTCATGTTACTAGACCGTGGTGAACCTACAAACTATGAAGAAGCTATGATGAGCCATATTCTGACAGATGGCTCGAGGCCATGATCTGAGATCGGAACCATGTATGATAACAAAGGGTGGACTTTGGTAGATTTGCCCGATGATCGGCGACCCATAGAGAATAAATGGATCTTCAAGAAGAAGATTGATGCTGATGGTAATGTTACTGTCTGCAAAGCTGAACTTGTCGCAAAAGGTTTTTTGACAAGTTCAAGGGGTTGACTAGGATGAGACTTTCTCAACCGTAGCGATGCTTAAGTCCGTCCGAATCATGTTAGCAATTTCCACATTTTATGAAATCTAGCAAATGGATGTCAAAATAGCATTCCTTAAATATTTCTTAAAGAAGAGTTGTATATGATGCAACTAGAAGGTTTTTTCAATCCTAAAGGTGCTAACAAAGTGTGCAAGCTCCAGCGATCCATCTATGGACTGGTGCAAGAATCTCAGAGTTGGAATATACACTTTGATGAGGTGATCAAAGCATATGGTTTTATACAGACTTTCGGAGAAGCCTGTATTTACAAGAAAGTGAGTGGGAGCTCTATAACATTTCTAATAGTATATGTGGAAGACATGTTGTTGATTGGAAATGATATAGAATTTCTGGATAGCATAAAAGGATACTTGAATAAGTATTTTTCAATAAAAGACCTCGGTAAAGCTAGTTATGTATTAGGCATCAATATCTATAGAGATAGATCGAGACGCTTAATAGGACTTTCACAAAGCACACACCTTGACAAGATTTTGAAGGATTTCAAAATGGATCAGTCAAAGAAGGAGTTCTAGCATGTATTGTAAAGTATAAAGTTGAGTAAGACTCAAAGCTCGACCACGGCAGAAGATAGAGAAAGAATGAAAGTCATTCCCTATGCCTCAGCCACAAGTTCTATAAAGTATGCCATGATGTGTACCAGACCTATTATGTGCCTTGCCATGTGTTTTGGCAAAGGGGTACAATAGTGATACAGGCGTAGATAACTAGACAACGGTCAAATTTATCCTTTGAGGAATAAGGAAATGTTTCTTGGTTATGGAGGTGATAAAGGGTTCATCATAAAGGGTTACAATGACACAAGATTTAAACACTTATCTAGATGCCTCTGAGTCTCAGTCTGGATACATATTGAAAGTGGGAGAAATTAGCTAGAGTAGCACCATGCAGAGCATTGTAGACATAGAAATTTGCAAAATACATACAGATCTGAATGTGACAGACCCATTGACTAAACTTCTCTCACCAGCAAAACATGATCACACCTTAGTACTCCTTGGGTGTTAATCACATGGCGATGTGAACTAAATTATTGACTCTAGTAAACCTTTTGGGTGTTGGTCACATGGCAATGTGAACTATGGTTGTTAATCACATGACGATGTGAACTATTGTTGTTAAATCACATGGCGATGTGAACTAGATTATTGACTCTAGGGCAAGTGGGAGACTGAAGGAAATATGCCCTAGAGGCAATAATAGATTCGTTATTTTATATTTCCTTATTTCATGATAAATATTTATTATTCATGCTATAATTGTATTAACCGGAAACTTGATACATGTGTGGATACATAGATAAAACACCATGTCCCTAGTAAGCCTCTACTATACTAGCTCGTTAATCAAAGATGGTTAAGTTTCCTAACCATAGACATGTGTTGTCATTTGGTGAACGGGGTCATATCATTAGGAGAATGATGTGATGGACAAGAGCCATCCATTAGCATATCATATTGATTGTTAAGTTTTATTGCTATTGCTTTCTTCATGTCAAATACATATTCCTTCGACTACGAGATTATGCAACTCACGGATACCGGAGGAGTGCCTTGTGTTCTATAAAAAGTCACAACATAAGTGGGTGATTATAAAGATGCTCTACATGTATCTCCGAAGGTGTTTGTTGGGTTGGCATAGATCGAGATTAGGATTTGTCACTCCGAGTATCGGAGAGGTATCTCTGGGCCCTCTCGGTAATGCACATCGTAAGAAGCCTTACAAGCAAAGTGACTAATGAGTTAGTTGCAGGATAATGCATTATGGAATGAGTAAAGAGACTTGCCGGTAATGAGATTGAACTAGGTATGAAGATACCGATGATCGAATCTCGGGCAATTACCATACCGATGGACAAAGGGAATAACATATGTTGTCATAACGGTTTGACTGATAAAGATCTTTGTAGAATATGTGGGATCCAATATAGAATCGAGGTTCTTCTATTGCTTATTGACCGGAGAAGTGTCTCCGTCATGTCTACATAGTTCTAGAACCCATAGGGTCGCACACTTAACGTTCGTTGACGCTAGAGTAGTATCGGGATATTCGATGAGTGGTAACCAAATGTTGTACAGAGTCCCGGATGAGATCCCGAACGTCACAAGGAGTCTCAGAATGGTCAAAAGGTAAAGATTTATATATGGGAAGTCATATTTTGGGTTCTGGAAAAAGGTGCAGTTTTTTCGGTATTGTACCGAGAAGCTTCTAGAAGGTTCCGAAGGATTCGAGAGGGGTCCGGAAGTCCGCAAGTGGGTTCACCACGACCCAAGGGTGCAAGCCAGTTTTTCACATGCGGAATACTCGGGTTAAACTTTAAGAGCCTAGCATATACAGATATGGCCTCGGAACACTGGAGACCGAAAGGTCGAACGTGAATCATATAGTGGATATGATCAACATAGAGATGTTCACCATTGATGACTACTCCATCTCATGTGATGATCGGACATGGTTTAGTTGATTTGGATAACGTATCATTTAGATGACTTGAGGGATGTCTATCTTAGTGGGAGTTCTTTAGTAATTTGATTAATTGAACTTAATTTATCATGAACTTAATCCTGATAGTATTTGCAAATTATGTTGTAGATCAATAGCTTGCGTTGTAGCTCCCCTACGTTTTTGATATGTTCCTAGAGAAAACTAAGTGGAAAGATGATAGTAGCAATGATGCAGACTGGGTCCGCAATATGAGGATTATCCTCATTGCTGCACAAAAGAATCATGTCCTTGATGCACTGCTAGGTGACAAACCTATTGCTGGAGCAAATGAACATATTATGAACGTTTGGCAAGCTCGATATGATAACTACTTGATAGTTTAGTGCGCCATGATTTACGGCTTAGAATCGGGGCTTCAAAGATGTTTTGAATGCCACATAGTATATGAGATGTTCCAAGAGCTGAAATTGGCATTTCAGACTCATGCCCGTGTCTAGAGGTATGAGACCTCTAGTAAGTACTTTGCCTACAAGATGGGGGAGAATAGCCCAGCTAGTGAGCATGTGTTCAGAATGTCTGGGCACTACGATCACTTGAATCAAGTGGGAGTTAATCTTCCAGATAAGATAGTGATCGACAAAGTTCTCTAGTCACTATCACCAAGCTACTAGAACTTCGTGATGAGCTATAATATGCAAGGGATGACCAGAATGATCCCTGAGCTTTTCGCAATGCTGAAATTGGCGAAGGTGGAAATCAAGAAAGAGCATAAAGTGTTGATGGTTAACAATACCACTAGTTTCAAGAAAAAGGGCAAGGGAAAGAAAGGGAACTTCAATAAGAATGGCAAGCAAGTTGTCACTCCCGTGAAGAAGCCCAAAGCTGGACCTAAGCCTACAACTGAGTGCTTCTACTGCAAAGGAAATGGTCACTGGAAGCAGAACTACCACAAATATTTGGCGGATAAGAAGGATGGCAAAGTGAACAAAGGTATATTTGATATACATGTTATTGATGTGTACCTTACTAGTGCTCGTAGTAGCCCTGGGTATTTGATACATGTTCAGTTACTAAGATTAGTAACTCGAAACAGGAGTTGCAGAACAAATGGAGACTAGTTGAGGGTGAAGTGATGATGTGTGTTGGAAGTGGTTCCAAGATTGATATGATCATCATCACAAACTCCCTATACTTTTGGGATTAGTGTTGAACCTAAATAAATGTTATTTTGGTGTTTACGTTGAGCATGAATAAGATAGGATCGTGTTTATTGCAATATGGTTATTCATTTAAAATAAAGAATAATTGTTGTTCTGTTTACATGAATAAAACCTTCTATGGTCATACACCCAATGTGGATGGTTTATTCAATCTTGATTGTAGCGATGCACATATTAATAATATTGATGCCAAAAGATGCAAAGTTGATAATGATAGTACAACATACTTGTGGCACTGCCGTTTAGGTCATATTGGTGTAAAGCGCATGAAGAAACTCGTGCTGATGGGGTTTTGGAATCACTTGATTATGAATCATTTGATACTTGCGAACCATGCCTCATGGGAAAGATGACTAAAACTCCATTCTCCGAAATGATGGAGCAATCCAATGACTTACTGGAAATAATACATACCGATGTATGCAGTCCAATGAGTGTTGAGGCTCGCGGCGGGTATCATTATTTTCTGACCTTCACAGATGATTTGAGCAGACATAGGTATATCTACTTAATAAAACACAAGTCTGAATTTTTTGAAAAGTTCAAAGAATTTCAGAGTGAAGTGGAGAATCATCATAACAAGAAAATAAAGTTTCTACGATCTGATCGCAGAGGCAAATATTTGAGTTACGAGTTTGGCCTTCATTTAAAACAATGTGGAATAGTTTCAGAACTCACGCCACCTAGAACACCACAGCATAATGGTGTGTCTGAACATCATAACCATACTTTATTAGATACGGTGCGATCTGTGATGTCTCTTAACAATTTACCACTATCATTTTGGGGTTATGCATTAGAGACAGCTGCATTCATGTTAAATAGGGCACCGTCTAAATCCGTTGAGACGACACCGTATGAACTATGGTTTGGCAATAAACCTAAGCTATCGTTTCTTAAAGTTTGAGGTTGCGATACTTCTGTCAAAAGGCTTCAGCCTGATAAGCTTGAACCCAAATTGGAGAAGTGCGTCTTCATAGGATACCCTAAGGAAACAATTGGGTACACCTTCTACCACAGATCCGAAGGCAAGATCTTTGTTGCCAAGAATGAAACCTTTCTAGAGAAGGGTTTTCTCTCGAAAGAAGTAAGTGGGACGAAAGTAGAACTTGGTGAGGTAATTGTACCTTCTCTCAATTTGGAAAGTAGCTCATTCGAGAAATCCATTCCCGTGATGCCTTACACCAACTAGAGAGGAAGCTAATGATGATGATCATGAAACTTCAGATCAAGTTACTACCGATCCTCATAGGTCAACTAGAACACGTTCGACACCAAAGTGGTATGGTAATCCTGTTCTGGAAGTCATGTTACCAGACCATGGCAAACCTACAAACTATTAAGAAGCTATGGTGAGCCCAGATTCTGACAGATGGCTTGAGGCCATGAAATCTGAGATAGGGTCCATGTATGAGAACAAAGTGTGGACTTTGGTTGATTTGACCAATGATCGGCGACCCATAGAGAATAAATGGATCTTCAAGAACAAGATTGATGCTAATGGTAATGTTACTGTCTAAAAGCTCAACTTGTCGCAAAAGGTTTTTTGATAAGTTCAAGGGGTTGACTATGATGAGACTTTCTCAACTGTAGCGATGCTTAAGTCCATCCAAATCATGTTAGCAATTGCCACATTTTATGAAATCTAGCAAATGGATGTCAAAATAGCATTCCTTAAATATTTCTTAAAGAAGAGTTGTATATGATGCAACCAGAAGGTTTTTTAAATCCTAAAGGTGCTAACAACGTGTGCAAGCTCCAGCGATCCATCTATGGACTGGTGCAAGAATCTAAGAGTTGGAATATACGCTTTGATGAGGTGATCAAAGCATATGGTTTTATACAGACTTTCGGAGAAGCCTGTATTTACAAGAAAGTGAGTGGGAGCTCTATAGCATTTCCAATACTATATGTGGATGACATATTGTTGATTGGAAATGATATAGAATTTCTGGTAACATAAAAGGATACTTGAATAAGTATTTTTCAATAAAAGACCTCGGTAAAGCTACTTATGTATTGATAGTTAAAAAAGCTACTTATGTATTAGGCATCAAGATATATAGAGATAGATCGAGACGCTTAATAGGATTTTCACAAAGCACACACCTTGACAAGATTTTGAAGGAGTTCAAAATGGATCTGTCAAAGAAGGAGTTCTAGCCTGTATTGTAAAGTGTGAAGTTGAGTAAGACTCAAAGCCCGACCACGACAGAAGATAGAGAAAGAATGAAAGTCATTCCCTATGCCTGAGCCACAGGTTCTATAAAGTATGCCATGATGTGTACCAGACCTGTTATGTGCCTTGCCATGAGTTTCGGCAAAGGGGTACAATAGTGATCCTGGAGTGGATCACTAGACAACGGACAAAATTATCCTTAGAGGACTAAGGAAATGTTTCTCGGTTATGGAGGTGATAAAGGGTTCATCGTAAAGGGTTACGATGATGCAAGCTTTAAACACTAATCTAGATGCCTTTGAGTCTCAGTCTGGGTACATATTGAAAGTGGGAGCAATTAGCTAGAGTAGCACCATTTATAGCATTGTAGACATAGAAATTTGCAAAATACATACGGATCTGAATGTGACAGACCCGTTGACTAAACTTCTCTCACAAGCATAACATGATCACACCTCAGTACTCTTTGGGTAATAATCACATGGCGATGTGAACTAGATTATTGAGTCTAGTACACCTTTTGGGTGTTGGTCACATGGCAATGTGATCTATGGTTGTTAATCACATGATGATGTGAACTATTGTTGTTAAATCACATGACGATGTGAACTAGTTTATTGACTCTAGTGCAAGTGGGAGACTGAAGGAAATATGCCCTAGAGGCAATAATAAATTTGTTATTTTATATTTCCTTATTTCATGATAAATATTTATTATTCATGCTAGAATGGTATTAACCGGAAACTTGATACATGTGTGGATACATAGACAAAACACCATGTCCCTAGTAAGCCTCTACTAGACTAGCTCGTTAATCAAAGATGGTTAAGTTTCCTAACCATAGACATGTGTTGTCATTTGATGAACGGGGTCACATCATTAGGAGAATGATGTCATGGACAAGAGCCATCCTTAGCATAGCATATTGATCGTTAAGTTTTATTGTTATTGCTATCATCATGTCAAATACATATTCCTTCGACTATGAGATTATGCAACTCCCGGATACTAGAGTAGTGCCTTGTGTGCTATAAAACATCGCAACGTAACTGGGTGATTATAAAGATGCTCTACAGGTATCTCCGAAGGTGTTTGTTGGGTTGGCATAGATCGAGATTAGGATTTGTCACTCCGAGTATCGGAGAGGTATCTCTAGGCCCTCTCGGTAATGCATATCATAAGAAGCCTTGCAAGCAAAGTGACTAATGAGTTAGTTGCAGGATGATGCATTATGAAACGAGTAAAGAGACTTGCCAGTAACGAGATTGAACTAGGTATGAAGATACCGACGATCGAATCTCGGGCAAGTAATATATGATGGACAAAGGGAATAACGTATGTTGTCATAACGGTTCGACCGATAAAGATCTTCTTAGAATATGTGGGAGTCAATATGAGCATCCAGGTTCTGCTATTGGTTATTGACCGGAGAAGTGTCTCGGTCATGTCGACATAGTTCTAGAACCCATAGGGTCGCACGCTTAGCGTTCGTTGATACTAGAGTAGTATTGGGATATTTGATGAGTGGTAACCAAATGTTGTTCAAAGTCCCAGATGAAATCCCAAAGGTCACGAGGAGTCTAGCAATGGTCAAGAGGTAAATATTTATATATGGGAAGTCATATTTTGGCTTCCGAAAAAGGTGCACTTCTTTCGGTATTGTACCGGGAGGCTTCTAGAAGGTTCCGGAGGATTCCGGAGGGGTCCAGAAGTCTGCAAGTGGGTTCACCATGAACCAAGGGCTAGAATGGGCTAAGGGGAGGTGCCCTGGCCTTATTGGGCTAGGAGCACCAAGTCCTCAAAAGCCCATGTGGCTAGGGAAGGCAAAAAAGGAAGGAGTCCTAGTAGGAATAGGATTGGACTTGGAGTCCAAGTCCTCTCCCCCTTAGCTGTGCCCTAGGGCTTGGAGGGGCTGTTTGCCATGCCTCTCCACCTATATATAGAGTAGGGGGCGCCCCAAGAGGACACACCAAGCCCTTGGTGCCCCTCTCTCTCCCGTTACTCCGTAGGTCCACCGCCTCGTCCCGGCAATGCTTAGCGAAGTGCTGTCAGTGCTCCACCACCACCATCACCACCATGCCGTCGTGTTGGTTGTGATCCCATCTACTTCTTATCTCCTGCTTGCTAGATCAAGAAGGAGGAGACGTCATCGAGCCGCACATGTGCTAAACTCGGAGGTGCCATTCGTTCGACACTCGATCGGTTGTATTGTGATCGGATCGCAAAGAGTACAACTACATGAACGGCGTGATAAACGCTTCCGCTTTCGGTCTACGAGGGTACGTAGACACACTCTTCCCCTCATATTGCTATGAATCTCCCAGATATACCTTGCATGAGCATAGATTTTTTTTTGAAATTGCATTGTATGTTCCCCAACAGTGGCATCCGAGTCAGGTCTATGCGTAGATGATATGCACGAGTAGAACACAAAGAGTTGTGGGCTGTGATCGTCATACTGCTTACCACCAATGTATTGTTTTGATTCGATGGTATTGTTGGATGAACGGCGCGGACCAACCTTACATGACCACGTTCATGAGACCGGTTCCACCAACAGATATGCAACTAGTTTTGCATAAAAGTGGCTGGCGGGTGTCTGTTTCTCCTACTTTAGTTGAATCAAATTTGACTGTGGCCGGTCCTTGTGAAGGTTAAAATAGCAAACTTGATAAATCACCATTGTGTTTTTTTTGCCGTAGGTATGTACGGTTCATGCTAGAAGCCCGTAGCAGCCATGTAAAACTTGCAACAAACAAAGTAGAGGACGTCTAACTTGTTTTTGCAGGGCATGTTGTGATGTGATTTGGTCAAGACATGATGTGATATACGATGTTGTATGAGATGATCATGTTTTGTAAAAGTTATCGGCAACTGGCAGGAGCCATATGGTTGTCGCTTTATTAATTGTATGAAATACAGATGCTATGCAATTGCTTTACTTTATCACTAAGCGGTAGCGATAGTCATAGAAGCAATGGTTGGCGAGACGACCACGATGCTACGATGGACATCAAGGTGTCAAGCCAGTGACGATGGAGATCATGACGTTGCTTCAATGATGGAGATCAGAAGCACAAGATGATGATGGCCATATCATGTCACATATTTTTTGATTGCATGTGATGTTTACCTTTATGCATCTTATTTTGCTTAGTACGGCGGTAGCATTGTAAGATGACCCCTGACTAAAATTTCAAGGTATAAGTCCCCGAGTATGCACCGTTGCGAAAGTTCTTCATGCTGAGACACCACGTGATGATCGGGTGTGATAAGCTCTACATTCAAATGCAATGGGTGCAAGCCAGTTTTGCACATGCGGAATACTTGGGTTAAACTTGATGAGCCTAGCATATACAGATATGGCCTCGGAACACTTGAGACCGAAAGGTTGAACCTGAATCATATAGTGGATATGATAAACATAGAGATGTTCACCATTGATGACTACTCCATCTCACGTGCTGATCGGACATGTTTTAGTTGATTTAGATCACGTATCATTTAGATGACTTGAGGTATGTCTATCTAAGTGGGAGTTCTTAAGTAATTTGATTAATCAAACTTAATTTATCATGAACTTAGTCCTGATAGTATTTGCAAGTTATGTTGTAGATCAATAACTCGCGTTGTAGCTCCCCTATGTTTTTGATATGTTCCTAGAGAAAACTAAGTTGAAAGATGATAGTAGCAATGATGCGGATTGGGTCCGTGGTCTGAGGATTATCCTCAGTGCTACATAGAAGAATTATGTCCTTGATGCACCGCTAGGTGACGGGCCTATTGCCGGAGCAAATGCAAACGTTACGAACGTTTGGCAAGCCCTATATGATGATTGCTTGATAGTTTAGTGCACCATGCTTTACGACTTAGAATCGGGGCTTCAAAGATGTTTTGAACGCCAAATAGCATATGAGATGTTCCAAGAGCTGAAATTGGTATTTCAGACTCATGCCCGTGTCGAGAGGTATGCGACCTCTAGCAAGTACTTTGCTTACAAGATGGGGGAGAATAGCTTAGCTAGTGAGCATGTGTTCAGAATGTCTGGGCACTACAATCGCTTGAATCAAGTGGGAGTTAATCTTCCAGATAAGATAGTGATCGACAGAGTTCTCTAGTCACTATCACCAAGCTACTAGAACTTCGTGATAAACTATAATATGCAAGGGATGACAAATAATTCCCGAGCTTTTCGCAATGATGAAATTGGCGGAGGTAGAAATCAAGAAAGAGCATCAAATGTTGATGGTTAAAAATACCACTAGTTTCAATAAAAAAGGGAAGGGAAAGAAAGGGAACTTCAATAAGAATGGCAAGTGTCGACGTTGTGGGAACGGGGGTCCCCAGACTTTCCTGCCTGCGGCCTGCGGTGTGGCTCAAGCAGTGGCCCAGTACGTCCCATCTTCATCAACTCAAGCTCAAGACCCTCGCGAGGGGCCAAGCCTCGTGGGGCGGACGATAGGAAGCTTCCTCAAGAGCGGCCTCGTCAGGCAGGCTCGCGAGGAGGAGGAGAGATCAAGGTAGGGGTACCTCGCGAGCTGCCCATGACGCAAGCCATGACGACCCAAGCCAGGCGGGCGCCGGCCTGCGCAATGTACTTGTTTCCTCTTTGGTGCAAAGGGGGAAAGCACAGGCCAAGGCGTCAGGCAAAGGCTACCGTTCCGGTGCAACAAGACCAAGACCAGCAGAGCGGCTGGATGGAGGTCACCTGGAGCCCAAGACGGCGTCATCGTCAGAGTATTTTGGCAGTCGAACACCAACTTTAGTCAGGATAAGTGTACTAGATGTTCCCCTTCAAAATGGCCAATATTTGGGGAGAGGAGCAGGGCCTCACTCTATATATGGGGCTAGCCACCACAGTAGAAAGGGCTCCAAATCCAACCCTTCCCAAGGGACAACACCACCACAAGAACATCCCTCGCGAGGCTGTTCTTCCTTTGTATTGTTCATCATCAGCCCCCGAGGAAATCCACCACACCACACGCTAGAGTAGGGTATTACACCATGATGGTGGCCTAAACCAGTATAAACCCCGTGTCCCTCGCGTGTTCATCTTTTCTAGCTTAGATTCCTTGCGATGTTTTCGGACGTGAGTTGGTAGAGGAGAGATCTCCGCGCGCACCCTAGAGTTCGAACCTCAAGGGTCTGCCGCAACCCAAAATATGACATTTGGCGCGCCAGGTAGGGGTGTGCCAGAGCTCTCCCTGTCAGCAGCTCGTTGTCCATCAACCTTGCGCTTTGCCATCATGGCCGGCAACGCGCCGCCCGCTCTGGCTGCTGAGGCTAGCCCTGGGCCCCTGGGGCTCCAGGCTCTGACCCCCGCCCTGCGACAGGTGCGCTGGCCGAACAAGTTAAAGCCAGAGATGCCGCCGCGTTACGACGGCGCGGCAGATCCCCTAGCTTTTCTGCTAGCATATGAGGAGGCCGTCCTCAAGGCCGGAGGCGACGGCCGGGTCATGGCCAACTGGCTGACCATGGCGCTCATCGGCGTCCCACGCATGTGTACCTTACTAGTGCTTGTAGTAGCCCTGGGTATTTGATACATGTTTAGTTACTAAGACTAGTAACTCGAAACAGGAGTTGCAGAACAAATGGAGACTAGTTGAGGGTGAAGTGACAATGTGTATTGGAAGTGGTTCCAAGATTGATATGATCATCATCACACACTCCCTATACTTTTGGGATTAGTGTTGAACCTAAATAAATGTTATTTGGTGTTTGCATTGAGCATGAACAAGATAGGATCGTGTTTATTACAATACACATATTCATTTAAGATAGAGAATAATTGTTGTTCTGTTTACATGAATAAAACCTTGTATGGTCATCCACCCAATGTGGACGGTTTACTGAATCTCAATCATAGTGACACGCATATTCATAATATTGATGTCAAAAGATGCGAATTTGATAATGATAGTACAACATACTTGTGGCACTGCCGTTTAGGTCATATTGGTGTAAAGTGCATGAAGAAACTCTATGCGGATGGGCTTTTGGAATCACTTGATTATGAATCATTTGATACTTGCGAACCATGCTGAGGGAGTCTTGGATTAAGGGGTCCTCAGACAGCCGGACTATGTAACGTGGGCCGGACTAATGGGTTATGAAGATACAATACATATGACCTCTTCCCGTGTCTAGATGGGACCCTCCTTGGCGTGGAAGGCAAGCTTGGCGTTCAGATATGAAGATTCCTTTCTCTGTAACTGACTTTGTACAACCCTAGTCCCCTCCGGTGTCTGTACAAACCGGAGGTGTCGGAGTAGTGGGCCATGGGTAGCCTCACCCGAGTCCTTTGGCACATCAAAACTTTGGGCCGGCTTCGCCCTGCAACGGCCCCAGCTAGGAGCTCCGCCCTCCGGGGGCTAGCTGGCTCAGAGGCAGGCCACCGAAGGACGGCCAAACACCAGAAGATGGCACTGGGAGCGGCCGGCTCCAGTAGACCATCTCCCAGAGAGGGCGGCCACCCGATGCCCTCAGAGTCTGGGCCCCCATCAAGAGTACAAGATAGAGCGTGGCTACAGTGAAGCCAGCCGCCCCCGAATCCTGAAATAAGCATGGCTACAGTGCCCCGTACAGGCAGAGATCTCCGCACGGCGTGGCACTATGCCATGTCCCCCCTGACGTCGCTCTGAGTAGGCGAAGCCTGATTCCCCATGACAACCTGTCAATACGGCCTGCCGGCGGCGGGGCCTATCGGGCAGTGACGCCATAGAAGACGGCGGAAGCCCAGCCAATCGGACTCGGGAAGGGCCGGCCTCCTGCAGGCGGCCGTCCCTTGCCCCGAGGCAAGCATGCCATTAAGCTGATGAGACCAGGAGTGGCTACAGTGATCTCCCGCCAGGCGACGGGACTGTAGCCATGCTGAGATGACCAAGCCCTCGTCACTGGCGGCATGACTACAGTAAGCAGCCACCAACCAGTCGGTGGGGCCCACCAGGCGGTAGGCCCCAATGGTCGGCAGAGAAGCCGGAGCCAGAGACACTAACAGCCGGGCCCAACACCCGGCCAGATTACCATTGCACCCCCGGGGGTAGGCCTATATAAACCCCCCAGGGCACCCATGCAAAGGATTCCCACTCTGATAGAACTAGCCAGTTACCTAGGGTAGAAAAGAGCTAGCCTTGCCTTCTCCTACCTCTAGACACAGCTCAAGGAGCACCTTGTATCACAAGTGCCTTAGTGATCATGCAGAGACCCCATAGAGCAGGAGTAGGGGTATTATCTCCACGGAGAGCTCCCAACCTGGGTAAAGTTTATCGGCGTACGTGTCTACGCCTTATCCCGCTTCCAGGCAGCGGCGACGTTCTACTCGCTCCCACCATGATAAGCCATCCTTGGGCATATGTCGCACCTAACCTCCGACATTTGGCACCCACCATGGGGCGAGGTGCACCATCTCCTGGAGATCTGCTCTGGACACGAACCCTATTCCTTCCTGGTGAGCAAAAGCCAGCCCAGTACGCCCGACGGCGTCAGCCTCGACGTGCTGCACAGCGTAGAGATTGCCTGCATGGCGAGCTGCCTCGCCGACCTCATTGGCGTGATCAACCTTTCCGACGAGCCGGCCTCCGAAGCGGGCACCGGCTGTCTCAAGAGCCGCCTCGTCAGCCTCTTTGAACAGCTCCATGTCACCAACGAGCCTGCTGTGGGCCTGGAGTTTGTTGGCTCCACCAATCCGATGATTGTCGACTCCGTCACGGTGTCGCTTGATGCGTTTCCCACCAACATGGTGGTCTATGACGAGCCGCCTCCTCGCGAGCACAACGGCGGTAGCACCGTCACGAAGGTTCTCGTCATCAGCAGCGGAGAGCACTCGGACGAGCACGCTCGAGACCCACTCGACGCGACTCTACGCGACCTGACAGCGCCCATCCCAGAGGGCGCGGATGCTGAGGTGCTAGAGGCGTGCCGCGTCTAGCTTCCCGAGAGCGCTGGCCTCCTGGCCACCATGCGCCGACTCTCAGACGCCTACCGGCGCGAGATGGATCGAGCCGTTGGCGGTACACCGGCTCCTGAGGGGCCTAGCCGCCTCAGCACGGTTCGACAGCGTGGTGCGACCGTCACCAGCATGTCTGGGGTGGAATGCCCTGTTTACGCCACGCCTGCAGAGAACATCCGGGCCGCCTAGGCGGTGACGTATGAGCTGGACAAATACGACGGCGACGAGCGCCGCCACATGACGGAGCGAGTCCAGCAGCTCCTAGACGTGGACGCCTCCCGGCACGAAGCCGGCTGCCGCGCTGAAGTTCCAGCCTGGTGAAACGACGAGCCGCCCCCTTGCCAAGACCACGGGGCGACATCCCGGACGCCGACTAGTGGCGCCCGCAGAGGAAAAGGCAACGAGCCGGCTATCAGCCGCAGCTGGACGCGCCTCTCCATTGAGTGAGACGAAGACGGCCGCCCTCATGCGGTGGAGCGGCGAGGCGACCTGCCGCCTCCTCCGCCTCCTGGAGCAAGGCACCCCACTCCGCCGAGAGGGAGTCGGAGAGAACGACGCCCGCCATCGGATCGATCGCCTCAACCGATCCCTAGAGCTAGAAGAAGAAGACGCGTTGGGCCCACCCTGTTTCGGCCCCCGAATCCGAGATGAGCCATTCCCCAAAGTGTTCACTCTCCCCCGAGATACGCCCAAATACACCGGCTCCATGAAGCCGGAGGACTGGCTGGTCGATTACTCCACAGCCGTCAGTATAGCGAACGGCAACAAGCGCGTTGCTGTGAAGTACATCCCTCTCATGCTTCAGGGCACAACCCGGACATGGCTTAATAGCCTGAAGCCCCTGAAGGCCGGCTGTTGGCACTCAGCCGGTCCGCCATCTACAAGCAGAGTCTGCGCCGATACTACAACCGCAAGGTGAAGCCAAGATCCTTCCAAGAGAGAGACCTTGTGCTCCGGCTGATCCAGCGAACAGCCGGCCAGCACAAGCTCTCGGCACCTTGGGAAGGCCCTTTCATCATCAGCAAGGTGCTGGGCAACGATTCCTACTATCTGATCGATGCCCAGAAGCCCAGGTCACGCAAGAGAGATGATTCAAGCAAAGAGACGGAGAGGCCATGGAACGCAAACCTCCTCCGAAAGTTTTACAGTTGAGAGCAGTATGTATCACACTATCTTTTGTATTATGTATAAAGACTCCGGGTCCCCCGACAAGAGCTCGGGGACTATCCTCTTTTATCTATGTGATAAGTATTATGCTTATGAGTATGTATAGTTTTATTTCCGCCTGGCACCGGGTTCGACCAGTCGGCCCGGAGGCTCGTCGCCTTCTGCTATATGCCGCCTCCTGCAGCCGGACAAGTAGTGTGGCAGCACCAAAAACTTCCGTTGTCAGAAGCCACAGCTCGCAGAGCGACTGCATGGCGGGCAGGGGTTGCAAAACAGTGCCCACACGAAAAATGACTAAGGAAGAAACGCATATAGTCGAGGCCGGCATCGCACCTAGTCGTCCGGCTGCCGAGCAGCCGGTCGGCCGACTTCTACTTTTATTACCAACACTCCAAATGGCAAAGTACTAGCCCTCCCACAAACAGCGAAGTACTCAACCCAGCCGCAGTCCGCAGAGCGGCTGCTTGGCAAGCAAGAGGATACCCAAGGGAGGGCGGCAAAGGAAAAAAGCAAAGAGCCAAAGGCAAGAAAAGTTAGAAGTCGGCAAAGAAAAAACAGTAATAGAATATTTACATGGATAAAGGCCTACCGGCCGGCATTCAACAAAGTTCAATATACACCCCGCGGGTGGAACTGCGAAATTTAATCAAGATTGTCCAGACTCTAGCAAACAGGGAAAAAGAAAAATCCTAAGGAGCGGCAGAAGACTCCGGCTGGGCAGTGCCGGATGTTGCAGCAGAGGACTCCGGCTGGGCGGTGCCGGTTGGCGCGGCGGAGGGCTCCGGCTGAACGCTGGAGTCGGCCGTGCAGCCTGACGCGGCAGTCGGCTGCGTCTGGGCGGTACAGTTGGTGGCGGCTGCCGGGACGGCGGAGGGCTGGATGATGGAGTCGGCGGCGCCCGCCGGAGGAACGGGCGGCTGGTCGATCCCCGCCTGGCCGTCTCCAGTAGCAGTCGATTCTTTGAAGTGCGGATCGTTGCTTGAGGCCCGGTCAGGTTGGGGTTGACCGTCCGCCCCAACCTCCGGCAGGTCGACGAAGCTCTCCTCCTCCTCCTCCTCCTCCTCCTCCTCCCCTTCCTCCCCTTCATCGCTGGAGTCGATGATTTCAGCTGAATCCTCGCTGTCCTCCGGGTTCAGCCCGAGCCATTCCCGCGGCGCTTCGGCGCCTTCCTCGACCACCTCCGGAATGAAGACGCTGGTGTCGGTGAAGTTGGCGATCGCCGCCGCCCTGTTGATAAGATCGGCTTCCACCGCTGCTAGCTCCTCCTGTGCCTCCATCCGGAACGTGGTTAACTGGGCTAGATCCAGCCCAGGGTACCACGCCTTGATAAACTCCAAGGCCCGGCACGCTCCTGCTCGGGCTGCAGAGCCCTTCTAGGCTTCTAGGCGGCCGGCCGCCACCTCCAGCCAGTCGGCAGTACGACTTGGGGTGCGTGGAGCCGGCAAGCCTGGCCAGAGGGCGGAGACCGCCTGGGCCTCGATGTGCTGAAGACGGTGCATCATTTGA